>NC_058088.1:170658626-170905685 GCF_014858855.1 Bufo gargarizans | reverse complement strand
CCAAGCTCAGATCTGATCCCCCCCCCAAGCTCAGATCTGATCCCCCCCAAGCTCACATCTGATCCCCCCCCAAGCTCAGATCTTATCCCCCCCAAGCCTCATATCTGATCCCCCAAGCTCAGATCTGATCCCCCCCAAGCTCAGATCTGATCCCCCCAAGCTCAGATCTGATCCACCCCAAGCTCAGATCTGACCCCCCCAAGCTCAGATCTGATCCCCCCAAGCTCAGATCTAACCCCCCCATGCTCAGATCTAACCTCCATTTCTCAGATCAGATCCCCATTGCTTAGATAAGGACCCCCATTGCTCAGATCAGACTCCCATTGCCCAGAACAGGACCCCCCGCATGCTCAGATCAGAACCTCCCATACTTAGATCAGACCCCCATGCTCAGTTCTATGATTTTAAAAAATCTCTTCCCTCTCCTGATCAGACATTGGGCTCCTGCTTAAGCACCTGCTACAGGTCTGACACGCTCTCCACTGTGACCTGATGAGCACAACATCAGGTCATAGTGCGTGTCTCCACGTACTACGTTCTCACACTGTGTGCATCAGGACATAGTGGAGAGTGAGCTGGAGCTGCAAAGTAACAGCAGTGCCCGGTCAGGAGAAGAGATCTGAGCATGGGGTGGAGAGTGAACTGGCCTGACTGCTTCCCGGCTCCACAGCTAGAGCCGCACTTGAGGAAGCAAAGAGCCGCATGCGGCTCAAGAGCCACAGGTTGGCCACCCCTGGACTAAACCCTCCTGCAGCTCTTCCCTTGGTAGAAACTAGAGGACTAGCCTACTTCTGCCCAACAGGGGGGAGAATGGAATGGTAAGTTCCATTCCATCTAAAGATCTCTCTGCCATATATCCACTGCCACCTGCTGGTGAACCAGGCACCTTACATGTAATACAAGAAATAACAGTTACATAGCAATGGTTAGGAATGCACAATGTTGGAGGTCCTGTAATAAATACACAGATGACATTAGTGATTAGCCCATTAGAGACAATAGCAGGGTATAGGAATGGTAATACCAGTTTAGGGTATTACACGTATACAGCGGATGTTGGGAAGGGCTGGCACTACAGTGATTGGCTGGTCGGAACGCGTCATCGGGTGCTATATAGCACCCGATGACACGTGGTTCGGCTCAGTCTTAGCCAGAGAGAGCTGCAGCAGAAGGCACAGATAGTGTAGGGACAGAAATTGTTTTTATTTTTCAGGCAGGGTTTACTGTTAAAAGGTGTTAGAGACCCAAAAGTTATTTTAAGGACTATTGTTTTATCTAGCTGCAATATATATTATTAGCGCAACCTGCGCTAAATTGCGTGCAATTGTTTGGCCGCTGCTGACAGTGACACAACCTCTGCTACATCTGTTATGTTACATTTGCGCATCCTAAATATCTGTGACATTCACCGCAATTGTTTGGCCGCTGCTGACAGCGACATTACCTGGGCTACATCTCCTGTATAACCTTTGCGCATCCTAAATACCTTTATGTGATATACAGGTTGTATCGGAGTGCAGATTCCTTGTAATTTTTGGCAGCACTTGCACTTTATATACAAGTAAATATACAGGAAAGAATGTTTCCTAACAATTTTTTTTCTAAAATCGATTTTATCTTTGGTTTGGTGCGTATTATTGTCAGTCCATAAAAGTGGCGTACTACTCGGACAACATCAATCCCAGCAGCGACCTGGGAGTCCAAGATGCATCCAGACATCCTCCCCATGCTGTTCCATTTTAGTGGTGTTTCCATCAATTTCTGACCCTTTCCTGTGAACCAGACACCCTCCCCTCTTCAGAGCAGGGGCTGCCTGGTTTAATGCTCTGGTTCTCCCATTGACTTCCATTGTGCTCTGGTGCTCTGTAGAACACCCGAGCATCCCGAGGTGTTCTACTCGATCACCAAACCTTGGTGCTCGATCAACACTAGCGGCTGGCATTACTTTGTTGTAACAAGAGGCTATGTAATTTCATACAGATGGAAACTGCGAGATATGTTTAGTAAACCTGCAAAGTAAGAGAATGAGAATTCACTCTTGGTTCCAATTTTAGATAACCACTATAAACTGCAATTAATTGACGCCCTGTGGCTTCTAGAAGTTCTGAGCTTTAGAAGCTTCTTTCATTCTGTTCTATCCTGAAGAGCTTTTTATATTTTGTACAGTGACTTCGCTGCCTCCCTGTTGTCTGCGGTAATTTTACAGGCAATCTTTTCTTTACATAATACAAGACGTCTTTATAGCTTATTTTATAGTCTCTAAGCAATTTTAGGTTTAACAAAAATAAAAATTTGTGCAATAAAGAATATGAATACAAAATGAAGGAATGAAAAGAAGAATGGTGCAAGTTTGCAAACATCAAGTGTAGCAGAACTTAACATAAATCTGAAGAAACAATTGTCCTCATTTACCAATTCTGGCCCTGTTACCCAGGCCGGCGTCAGGTGTATAGTGGCCCTTGGTATCCTTTAGTTAAGGCAGGACCCCCATGTATTCAGACTGGCTGCCACTACCCCATGTTGTTTACAATCAATCCATTCATCTCTAAATCTTGTCAGAACTATTGAGTATGAATAAAGTCCATAATTATAAGGCCTATATAAGTGTATGGACATGAGCCTAAGGGACAACCATTTTGTCTTATTTTAAGGCAGAGTGAATTCAGGATTTTTTTTTTTTACTCTGAAATTGCTAACCTAAGGTTTACGATATATACCAAAGTGTTTACCTAAGTCTGTTTTGTGAGAAGGAGATGTCCCAAGGTCTAATGAAATGTGATGGCCTAGATAAGACAATGTATTTGAATTTTGATGATTTTAGTGAATAGAAAGACTCTAATCTTTCTTTGTGGTTTTTATATTAATCAATATAGGAGTAGATTGATTTTATATATCAATTTTAATAGGTGTGCTGAATATATAGTATATATATAAGAGTATAGTCCTCATAGATATATTCAATTGTAAGATTAGAAATGAGGTATAAACTCCTCTGTCATGTTTAGAATCTGTCTCAGTGGAACACACAAATTAATTATTTCTTTCCTGGAATGGAAAATGTGGACACAGGTGATCATGAACAAACCCTGTCTCATCCAAGAACAATGAATTGAGATAGCCATATTTATCTTGATTTAATCAAGTCTGGTCAAAAGACTTAAGGATACACAAGTTAGTTGACCAAGTATAAAACTCATTGTCTCTTTAAGATCTTCTCAAGGTTTGTCTGAAACCTTAGATTACATTTTAGTGCTATTATATGAATAAGAGAAATAAATGAATGCTTCGATTTTTTTGTATGGAATACTAGTGCCATCTAGTGTTAGGGTAACAAAGATCTAGGGTATATTTTTCCCTAGAGGAAGGTTCTATTAATTATAAAGTGAGGTCACTAGTTAATGATAAAACTTGGCCAAGCCCTTTCTAAGATAGGATAAAAAGATGGTATGGGCTGACAGAAGGGGTCGATCTCGCTCTCTCTCTGAACATCATCTTGACCATCTTGCCAGTCATTGGAGGCAGCCATCTTAGAACCATTGAAACTGATTTCTGCTAGCTGACATTTTGGTATAGTATAACCTTACCTATATTTTATAGGATAATTAATTAATATAATACATATCTATAGATATATTCAATTAACCATACTTTGTGTATAGTATCTGTTTTGGAATAAGATTGGGGTGTACCTGCAGCATCATCCTGAAAATTAATCCAATACAGGGAGATTAAAAATATACTAGTGAAAACACGGTATTATCTCCAAGGAACTGAATTCAGTTCTAGACCAGTATGGTTGATAATATATATATATTTATATAGATAAAAGATAAACCAGATTTGGGTTTAATCGGACATTTGTCGGCTGAGAGAAATCAAGTATTAAATTGACTTTTAATATAAGTGAGGGGTATTATTATAAGAAGGCATAATTGTGTATATATAGATATATGTTCTCAATTATTTTTGTCTTTACCACTATTTTGCATATCATTGATTGAATTTTATTACCGCCAATTTTGTTATATATATTATTTTGCACTATAAATTGTATTAATAAATTACATATATATTTTGTCTATAACTGGGTTTTGTCTTCAATTCAACGCAGATCACGAGCTTGTTTTAGCTTGATATTTATGATAATAAGTTAGAATCTCCTTTATTACCGATTTTAATTTATTCACATAAATCATATAGACTGTCAATCGGAGACAGCATAAATATTCCGACATTAAATTGGAGGTCCCACCGAGATCTGCTTGTAATAGAAACAAAATTTTGGGGTGCAAAATATATATTTGATAAAGTTATTGTGGTACTTGTAGTGCAACAAGTAAAAAAATGTCTGATAACAATGGCGAGGCTAGCCAAGGCATGCAGGCTGCTGCTGCAGTAGGTAAAGACTGATATGCATGATAGAAAGACTCAAGAATTAATTGAATATATTGTGTTGGGTCATATGCATGACAGGTTGGATATTAAGAGAGAGTTAAAGGATTGGAGGTTTGAATTGGAAAAGAGAGCTGTAGAATATGCAGATGATATCTGGTCTGATAAATCCCGATTTGCTGATTATCTCTGTCACATTTCCCAAGCTAAACATAAGAAAGATAAGGATTCATTAATCCTTCAATCTTGGCCTGAATTTGTATATTTAGTTATTGAAATAGCAAAGCAATTAGAAAAAGCAAAATATAAAAATGTTGAACAGGCATATGAAATTGATAAATTTCAAAAAGATTTATCTGAAATGGAAAATAAGGCGGCCATGGTTTCTGGTGAATTAGCACAATGGTCTGCTAAATTATCAGAATATAATGACAGAGACAGTCAACAGCAAGAAGTTATTAGGACTCTGGAATGGAAATTAAGTCAGGCTACTAATGAATTGTCTAAATGTCAATTGTCTATGGTGGATCTAGATGAGGAATGTAAAAAGTTGTATAAGGACAATAGAAATTTACAAACAGAGTTAGATAACCGGGATCTTGACCCTCTTCAATTCAGACAGCCTAAGGATTCTAATAGAGTGCAGGTAAAATATTCCAGGGGGGAATCAGATGCAGAAAGTAAATATGACAACCCCTTTAATGGAGAAGAATTAATGGCTCTGAGAGAACATTCTCTTCCTAAATTAAGACCGATTTCACCTCCTAGGTCCTCTAAAAGTTCAGTACAGAGATCTTATCAACCCATGATAGACACTACTAAAGTGATCAAATTTCTCAAGGAAACTGTGGGTCAATTTGCAAAAAAGGGTTCACCCTCCATAATAAGTCATTTGGAAATATATGAGGAGGCCATGAAAACTTTACATTTAGAAAAGGACATACAGAAACTTGAATTTATTACCTGGGTATTCGAACCAAAACACCGGTATTTCTTTAATTCCCTTAGAGATATGGGTAGGGATTCTTGGTCAGATGTGGTCGCAGAAATAAAAACTGAATTTGGTCCCTATAAGTCCGCTACTGCTGCAAGGAGGGCCTTATTTACCCTGAAATGTAGACATAATCAAAGTCCCAGGGAATTTTTGTCAGTCCTCAAAAATGCCTATAGTTTATCTGAAAAAGATCCCAATTTTGAAGGTAGTGAATTTATCCAGTTATTTTATGACTCTTTGCCCAATAAAATAAAATTTATTTTGGCCAGGGATTACCATCCCAGAAAGACTCTGGATTGGTTACTCACTGAGAGTACAACTCTGTACGCTGCAATACAAAATTGTGATGAGTCTCCTGACAGAAAATTTAAAAGAGCGAGTGAGGAAATAGCAGAAACTCACATAAAAAGAGATCAGGGAAAATTTGAAAGCCCTAAAAGAAGTTATGCTGATGTGTTAAAAACTCCTAGACCTTCCGAGCCAAATAAAATTCAGCCTAGGCCAGATGGGAATAAGGGTCCAAATGTTGCTGAAAAGAACCCAAACCACCAGAAGGAGTTTAGAAATAGACGGTTCCCTCCTTTTCAAAGATATCAGAATAATTATTATAGGGGATATCAACGTAGGCCAGAAAGGGCTCAAAGTGGTTCTGAGTCAGATGGTTCTGGGAGATCACAATCATATCGGTACCAAAATCAATCTCCCAAAGGTTATGGGAGAAAGAGAAGTAACCTATATGATCGAATGGATCAAATCCAAGATCAGTTTGGTATGTTGATGCAGCGGATGGAGGAATTGTCTAAAACAATCACTGCTAACCCTAAAAATCCTTTTTTTAGGGGTAACCCCTCCTGTAGAGAATCCTCCCCAAATATAAAGGGGGAGAAGCAGGTAAGTATGTCAAATGTTGCAGAGGTTGATGACTTAAATGTATGTAAAGTGGAGCAATCTAATATAATTGTCTTTCCCTTTAAAAGGAATTTAACCTTTACAAAGCCACATGGCAAGGGGGAGGGGAAACCTGTTTGTTCTGTCTTACAGCACACAAAGTCTTCAGCTGCACAGAAGAAGACATGCGATCCTGCTCATAAAAGGAAGGAGGAGGAGTTGAGGACAAGTCTAACTGCTGTGCAGGAAAACCATTTCAATAATCATGCCAAATATCTTTGTCCCATACAGGAAATAGAAAATAGATATTATATGAAAGTTGAATTATTTGATAATTTCTCGCCAATAATAGCCTTGATAGATACAGGTAGCCAAGCAACTTTATTATCTTTAAAGTACTTTCCAACAATTGCAGGATGTATCTTCTAACAGGTATAAGTTAAAAAGTTTTAATGCTAACCTGGTAAGTGTCTCAGGCAATGCCCTCAAGGTTTTAGGTAAAGCTTGGCTGGATTTTAAAGTAGGAAACAAAATAATTAGCCATCCTACATTGATCGTGGATATGCCCATTGATAGATTAATTATTGGCATTGATTTCCTGAAAAGATTAAGTCCAGTTATTGATTTTGTTAATAAGGTGATATGGTCTCAAGTGAGGATGCCCATTAATTATGAACAATCACAATCCTATCACAATAGGCGTAACTGCCATGTGATAGAGGAAAGGCCGGATTCCATTGAGGTACATTTCCGAAATAGCCAAGTCCCTGATGTCTCTTTCCTGCAAATCACTCCAAATTCCACTATAGGTGAACAGGAAGATAACACCATATGTGTGTCTCCTGAACGAGTAAAAGATGTCTGTTTGGAAGGGGATGTTCTTACAATCCACCTACACCCAGAAACTACTGACCCTATTGGGTTTAATGGTCACGAACAATTCCTAGTGGGAATGGAAAAGGTGGATGATGAGATGTTCTTCCCAGTACAGGTGAATGACTTAGGAAGAACTAAGAGGGCTAAATTGGATTTGCGCCATGAAAACAGTTATATTAGTAGGGATCTACTAAATCAAGTGGCCAATTCTAAAGTGATTCGATATCCAAATCCACAAGATAATTGGATACATGACTTAGATAATGATTCTGATGATCATAATATAATTGCGAAATGTATATTAACCATTTCTATTGCAGGAAAATCGGCTACTCATTTATTCCTGGTGCTTGATGAACCCAGATATCCTATGTACATTGGCAACGATATTTTACATCGTTTTGCTATCCATGTGGATATAGTGAATTCCACATTGTGGACAAGATTAAAAGGGAATCCTGAAGGTTTTATGGATGAACATGAAGCACTCAAGTCATCCCAGATACTGCCTTATGCAGTCAGTGTATTAGTGCCACGAGATATAATCATCCCTCCAGGTACTAATAATTTCCTGTTACCCATTCAGGTATCAAAAGGCCAAAAATTAAAGAATGGTGATGCATTGATATGCCTGTCAAACAGAATGCAACAATTAGGTATTTCAGTAAATCATACCCCTATGGTGAATTTACAAACCTTTAAAACCCAAATAATTGTGAATAATGGTATGCCAAATGAAGTTCATTTGTCTAAAGACACTATCATTGGTATGGCATTAGATTCAGATTATTATACTTTTGGGTTTCAGAATATAATTATTGGCCTAATACCTGAATCGTATCTAACAGAAGAACAATTGGTTGAACAAACATTTTATTCTTCTCCTGAAGGATTGTTCACCATTAGTTCAGTATATCCTTTTAATCTTGAAGAAGGTACCTGTAAGGTAGAGGAATCCTCTCTTACCTTTGATCATACAATCAATGAGCAGGAAGCCCAGGAATATCATGAGTTTGCTGAAAAAGCAGGTAAGTCAAATCATGACCTCACTGACAGATTGGAGGAAACCTATGAAATAGGTCAACCAGAAGTTTTTCCAGGGTTTATGGAAATGGTCCAGCAACAAATCTCATTAGCTGATGGATGCTCCAATGACCCAGAGCGACAACAACTAAAGGAAGTTCTCTTAGAATTCAAGGATATCTTTGCTAAAGATTCCTTTGATTGTGGTCTGACTGACATACACATTGCCAGGATCCAGACTGATCCTGAGGCACCTCCCGTTTATATCAAGCAATATCGTCTTCCACTAGCTTGTTACGACTCGCTAGCGGAAATAATCCAAAATCTCAAGGAGAGAGGTATTATAAGACCAGTGCACAGTTCTTATAACAATCCTATTCTTGGAATTCTTAAACCGAATGGTCAATGGCGTTTATGTGCTGATCTTCGTCAGCTAAATAAACGTGTATATATGTCCGGCTGGCCCGTGCCATATATAGACCAATGCTTGGTACAAATGCAAGGCGCTAGGATCTTTACCACCTTAGATTGCGCTCAGGGATATTGGACCATCAAAGTAAGCCCTGAAGATCAATACAAATTAGCCTTTACTTTTGGTAAAGAACAGTTTGCCTGGACTAGACTACCGTTTGGGTACATAAATTCAGGTCATGAATTTGCTGTATTTTTACATAAGGCTATGCCTGATGCCACAGAAAGAGGAAATTTAACTTATGTAGATGACATTTTGATGAAAAGTACTTCATTTGACCAGCATATTCAAGAAATTAGGCATGTACTGAATCAGTTGAAAGAGGCAGGTGTGAAAATTTCTTTACAGAAAGCCCAGTGGTGTCGAACTAAGGTAAATTTCCTTGGACATGAGGTTACCTGTGAAGGCCTGAATCCCCAGAAGAAAAAGGTGGAGGCTGTTATGAAATCTAAAACGCCTACCAACATTAGTGAATTAAGATCATTTCTGGGTATGATGAATTACTCCCGTAAATTCATTGATAACTATGCTGAGATTAGTAAACCATTGCTGACTATTGTTAAAGAAAGGTGTACCCTGGACATGGGGGGAGGATCAGGAACAAGCTATGTCTGAGCTTAAAAGGAGACTCACCCAAGCCCCATGTCTAGCTTATCCCGAGGGGGGTAAACCCTTTTATCTGGAAACTGGTTTTACAAATCTTAGTATTAGTGCCGTCCTATGCCAAAAACAGGATAAATTGCATAAAGTTATAGCTTATGCAAGTAAATCACTGTCATCAGTAGAAATAAAGTTTAGCAACTGTGAAAAAGCTTTACTAGCCACGGTCTGGGCGCTTCAAAACTTTAGAAGTTTTGTACAGGGTGAGAAAATCATTGTTGAAACGGCCCATCAACCCCTACAATATCTACAGAGTGATAAAATTAGGGATGGTAACTTGTCTAACAGCAGGATCACTGCTTGGACCTTGTCTTTACAAGGATGGCCGTTGGAAGTTCAGTATAAGCAAAATAAAAAGTGTCCAGTAGCCCAAGGACTTGCTGAACTGCATAATTGCGCTGCTAATTCTCAAACGGAAGAAGCTGATAGATGATTTTCTAGAGGAACAAAAATCTTCCCCTTACAAAGCGTATGAAGACGACTATTGCTCTCTACTCCCTTGTGCGTACATAGATGGTTGTGCTTACCACACCATTGTAGGGGACGAAAGAAAACTAGTGGCAGGAATTGGTATCACGTGGATAGATGGGTGCCCGAGTATTTCGATAGGTTATAGTATTGGTGCTAAGAGTAGCCAGGTAGCCGAATTAGCAGCTGTCTACCAAACCGTTAAAATTGCTATAGAGCACAATATAAAGGAATTCGTCATTGTTACTGATTCAAATTATGTGCGGAACAGCTTTGTAGAATATATGCCCACATGGAAGAGGAGTCATATGTTACGGTCCAATAACAAACCAGTGAAACACGCCAAGTTGTTTTGTGCCATAGATGAGCTAGTCCGACATAATGATCTAACCATTTATTGGAAAAAGACTAAAGGTCATTCCAAAACCCAAAATAAAGATAAAGAGGGTAATGACCTAGCTGACAAACTAGCCAAACAAGGAGCCATAAATGGTGATCATGTGAATATAGATCATCTACTAGAGATGATTCCCATTGACGCTATCACTAGACAACAGGCTAAGGCCCAAACTGAAAATAGTATAGTTCAATGGAGCCAAGAATCTTCTAGTGAGGATCTGATCAAAAGCCAGAAGGAAGATGTTATATTGGGAATCTTCTATAAACATATTGAGGATCCTAATAATAATCCCATATCGGAGGATAATTATACCCAAAAAGAAGACCTCCGATTACTTATGAAATCCAAATCCCAATTTAGTATTCAGGATGGGTTATTAATGAGAACCTCTAAAAAGGGTATTCAGCAGTGGGTAGTTCCTACTACATTTAGAGGTTTAATGTTACAGCATGCCCATGATGCACCTACAGCTGGTCATCGTGGAGAAAAGATTACATATGAGTCACTACGTGATTATGCCTACTGGCCTCATATGTTAAAGGATGTCCAAAGTTATTGTCAAGGTTGTTTGGTATGTGCACAATTTCAACCGCAAGGTCCTAAACATCGTGCTCCACTCCAGAAGAAAGGTTTTTCATTACCATGGTCTGACATCCAAATCGATTTTATTGGTCCTGTTACCCGGTCATCCCGAGGAAATAAATACATGTTAACCGTCACTTGTGTGTTTACAAAATGGGTAGAGTGTTTACCGGCCCGCAATAACACAGCCGAGACCTGTGCATTTTTGTTGATTAACCATGTATTTTCCAGATTTGGGTTACCGTTAAGGATTGATTCAGACCGTGGATCACACTTTGTAAGTGAGGTAATGGCGAAGATGTGGAAGATGTTGGGTGTGAAGAGAAAATTACACATTGCCTATCGTCCAGCATCTAGCGGATCCGTTGAGCGCTATAACCAGTCTATTGTCAACATCCTTAAGAAATATGTTAAGGAGTCGGGTAAAGACTGGGATATAAGGTTACCATTAGTACTCATGGCCATTAGAGCTACTCCAAGTACGGCTACCCAGATGTCACCTTTTGAGCTGATGACAGGAAGAAGAATGGTACTTCCTCAACATCTGTTGTATCGCACATCAGATCATAACCTGATCAATGCAGCCACGACACATCAGTATGTGGAAGACCTTCGTAAGTATCTTCAACACGCGTTTGCTTTCGCGCAGAAGAATCTTGAGAAAGCCGCCGTAAGTAACAAAACTTATTATGACTTGAAAACTACCAAAAAGGAATATGAGGTAGGAGATAGAGTGTATCTCTATAACTTTGCCCGGGATCGGGTAAAAGAAAGAAAATTTCTCCCATCATGGAAAGGTCCGTATGATGTAATTGATAAAATATCACCTGTAGTTTATAAGGTGAAAATTAATACCAAAGATGGTTTTATCGAGAAATGGGTCCATGTAAATCAATTGCGAGTATGTCATCCAAGATCAGAACTGAGAATTATAGAAGATGACGCTGAATAAGAGAATGAATAAGGATGCGTTAATCTAATTTCTCTCAGTTCACAGATGTTCCAATTCTGGGGTTTCCATATAAAGCATTTTACATAGCAACGCTAGGGAAACTGTATATCTCAAAAGAAAAAAAAAAAAAATATATATATACTGTATTCATACTTTCATTTTCCTTCATAGAAAAAGGACGGGCGGAACCAGACGTGATTCCTGGCGATGATGATGACAACAAAGATACAGATATCGTGCAGATGGTGTTGATTCAAGAGGTCCAATTAAAGACGGAACTAATCATCAACCCAAATCTACAGTCGTGTTTCAGATGTCCCAGGATTGTGAATAATGGCTAAGAAGATTATACTTCAAGAATCTTTGCGATACTGGATCCAAGGACATTCATTGGATGAAGATACCGGATATCACCATTTTAGCTTGGGAAAGGAACCAAATTGGTACATTATGCATGAGAACAAAGTCACAGCAATAATGGCATGATTGGTGCCAAGTTTTGCATTTTTCTCACATGCTAAAACCATTGGACACAGGAATCTCTGTGATAATATACTTTTCCAGGATTGACGTTATGATGCGATAAAAGACTCAGATACAATATTGATGAACATGAAAATTCTTCCGACCTTCTCCCAGTTAGGTCTTAAGGGGATCCTTGACTAACGTGGGAAGAAGGGGGGGGATTTGTCAGAACTATTGAGTATGAATAAAGTCCATAATTATAAGGCCTATATAAGTGTATGGACATGAGCCTAAGGGACAACCATTTTGTCTTATTTTAAGGCAGAGTGAATTCAGGATTTTTTTTTTTACTCTGAAATTGCTAACCTAAGGTTTACGATATATACCAAAGTGTTTACCTAAGTCTGTTTTGTGAGAAGGAGATGTCCCAAGGTCTAATGAAATGTGATGGCCTAGATAAGACAATGTATTTGAATTTTGATGATTTTAGTGAATAGAAAGACTCTAATCTTTCTTTGTGATTTTTATATTAATCAATATAGGAGTAGATTGATTTTATATATCAATTTTAATAGGTGTGCTGAATATATAGTATATATATAAGAGTATAGTCCTCATAGATATATTCAATTGTAAGATTAGAAAGGAGGTATAAACTCCTCTGTCATGTTTAGAATCTGTCTCAGTGGAACACACAAATTAATTATTTCTTTCCTGGAATGGAAAATGTGGACACAGGTGATCATGAACAAACCCTGTCTCATCCAAGAACAATGAATTGAGATAGCCATATTTATCTTGATTTAATCAAGTCTGGTCAAAAGACTTAAGGATACACAAGTTAGTTGACCAAGTATAAAACTCATTGTCTCTTTAAGATCTTCTCAAGGTTTGTCTGAAACCTTAGATTACATTTTAGTGCTATTATATGAATAAGAGAAATAAATGAATGCTTTGATTTTTTTGTATGGAATACTAGTGCCATCTAGTGTTAGGGTAACAAAGATCTAGGGTATATTTTTCCCTAGAGGAAGGTTCTATTAATTATAAAGTGAGGTCACTAGTTAATGATAAAACTTGGCCAAGCCCTTTCTAAGATAGGATAAAAAGATGGTATGGGCTGACAGAAGGGGTCGATCTCGCTTTCTCTCTGAACATCATCTTGACCACCTTGCCAGTCATTGGAGGCAGCCATCTTAGAACCATTGAAACTGATTTCTGCTAGCTGACATTTTGGTATAGTATAACCTTACCTATATTTTATAGGATAATTAATTAATATAATACATATCTATAGATATATTCAATTAACCATACTTTGTGTATAGTATCTGTTTTGGAATAAGATTGGGGTGTACCTGCAGCATCATCCTGAAAATTAATCCAATACAGGGAGATTAAAAATATACTAGTGAAAACACGGTATTATCTCCAAGGAACTGAATTCAGTTCTAGACCAGTATGGTTGATAATATATATATATTTATATAGATAAAAGATAAACCAGATTTGGGTTTAATCGGACATTTGTCGGCTGAGAGAAATCAAGTATTAAATTGACTTTTAATATAAGTGAGGGGTATTATTATAAGAAGGCATAATTGTGTATATATAGATATATGTTCTCAATTATTTTTGTCTTTACCACTATTTTGCATATCATTGATTGAATTTTATTACCGCCAATTTTGTTATATATATTATTTTGCACTATAAATTGTATTAATAAATTACATATATATTTTGTCTATAACTGGGTTTTGTCTTCAATTCAACGCAGATCACGAGCTTGTTTTAGCTTGATATTTATGATAATAAGTTAGAATCTCCTTTATTACCGATTTTAATTTATTCACATAAATCATATAGACTGTCAATCGGAGACAGCATAAATATTCCGACAATCTCACCTGTGCTCTGATGTCTTCGATGACCCAAAGGTCCCTCACGCAAGAAGAAAATAGCTATGTCTCTTCTCCTATGTAAAATGTAGGGCAGCTTCCTCCATTGCCATGGATTGTTCAAAATAACTACCCATTTAGACAATTTAGACCCATTTTGATCATAGACTGAGGGGGTAATTTACTAACAGAAATTTGCATATTTCTAGAGTAGATTGCGGCACAAAGGTTACTGGCAATGGAATCTGCAACTTTTCCCCGCTCACGCCAGGTCTAAAAAAGGGGGTCTGGTCTAGGCGCTGTAGGGGACGGGCTGGTAGGTCCGTCTCATTTATCATTTTCTATGCCTATTTTAGGCATCAAAAATGGTCTAAATTTAGGCCAGCAAGGAAGCTGGCATAGATTTAGACCGGTGGTGGATGCGCCGAAGTTATGTCCACCGCCAGCGCACAGAGGTTATTAAGACAGGCGTCTAAAATGCCTGTCATAATAATTGACCCCCTGAATCTTTGAAGATCATCTGTCTGCAGGATCAACCCAATCAAACCTTAAACTGCCCTTTCCACGTGATTCACAGGGCCAAGCATTATGGTGGAAGGAGAGTATACAGGGAGCCACATCTTAGGAGCTAAGAGACACTGAATTATTAGGCCTCATCTTTTGTGCACTTAAGCCCTTTTTTTGCTGTTTTATTTGTTGTTGTTTTTTTTTTTTTTTCAGCTGGGGCAGCCCTGCCAGGGATTTAAAACAATGCATATATTATTCATAATTCATATCAATACTAACCAAGTGGAAATTGGAAAGCCTGAAGCACAAGGTTGTCAAATAGAAAAACATTGTTACCCACTGAATGCTCTAGCACGGTGAAAAACGGAGGGCCATCAGTATGGACACTGCTACAAATGCTCTCTATATCTTGCTTTTAATTAGAAGTACAAAAACACCATATAGTATGTTAATATAAGGACTTTAACAGAGCAAGTTATTCATTCCCATAATAACCTACAAAGCTTTGGGGTATGCTAAATTTCCAAGCAATTGCCATGAAGACTCATCAGCTGATCATAAATTGTAGTCATTATGGTAGCGAGTATAGATGAGCGAATCGAAGTTGACAAAGTGGAATTTGACCTGAATTTCAGGAAAAATTTAATTCGCTGTTCAGCGGTGCAGTTATATGTTTTAAAGCCTTTTTTGGAGTGTATTAGTGGAAAAAAATAAGAGCTTATTTGCCTTTCAGCTGTGCAGTTATATAGTAACATAGTAACATAGTACATAAGGCCAAAAAAAGACATTTGTCCATCCAGTTCGGCCTGTTATCCTGCAAGTTGATCCAGAGGAAGGCAAAAAAAAAACTGTGAGGTAGAAGCCAATTTTCCCCACTTTAGGGGAATAAAAATTCCTTCCCGACTCCAATCAGGCAATCAGAATAACTCCCTGGATCAATGACCCCTCTCTAGTAGCTATAGCCTGTAATATTATTACACTCCAGAAATACATCCAGGCCCCTCTTGAATTCCGTTATTGTACTCACCATCACCACCTCCTCAGGCAGAGAGTTCCATAGTCTCACTGCTCTTACCGTAAAGAATCCTCTTCTATGTTTGTGTACAAACCTTCTTTCCTCCAGACGCAGAGGATGTCCCCTCGTCACAGTCCTGGGGATAAATAGTTGATGGGAGTGATCTCTGTACTGACCCCTGATATATTTATACATAGTAATTAGATCTCCCCTCAGTCGTCTTTTTTCTAAAGTTAATAACCCTAATTTTGATAATCTTTCAGGGTACTGTAGTTGCTCCATTCCAGTTATTACTTTAGTTGCCCTCCTCTGGACCCTCTCCAGCTCTGCTATTTCTGCCTTGTTCACAGGTGCCCAGAACTGTACACAGTACTCCATGTGTGGTCTGACTAGTGATTTGTAAAGTGGTAGGACTATGTTCTCATCACGGGAATCTATGCCCCTTCTGATGCAACCCATTATCTTATTGGCCTTGGCAGCAGCTGCCTGACACTGTTTTTTGCAGCTTAGTTTGCTGTTTATTAAAATTCCTAGATCCTTTTCCATGTCAGTGTTACCGAGTGTTTTACCATTTAGTATGTACGGGTGACTTGCATTATTCCTTCCCATGTGCATAACTTTACATTTGTCAGTGTTAAACCTTATCTGCCCAAGCCTCCAGTCTATCCAGATCGCTCTGTAGTAGTATACTGTCCTCTTCAGTGTTAATTACTTTACAATGTTTAGTGTCATCTGCGAAAAATATATATTTTACTATGCAAGCCTTCTACAAGATCATTAATAAATATATTGAAGAGAATAGGGCCCAATACTGACCCCTGAGGTACCCCACTAGTGACAGTGACCCAATCTGAGTGTGTACCGCTAATAACCACCCTCTGTTTTCTATCATTGAGCCAGTTACTTACCCACATACAGACATTTTCTCCCAGTCCGAGCATTCTCATTTTATATACTAACCTTTTATATGGTACAGTGTCAAATGCTTTTGAGAAGTCCAGATATACGACATCCATTGTTTCACCACTGTCAAGTCTAGAACTTACCTCCTCATAGAAACTGATTAAATTAGTTTGACATGACCGATCCCTGATATGGTGTTATTTGCTTATTTTCATTGAGATCCTCCAAGATAGCATCTCTTAGAAAACCTTCAAATAGTTTACCTACAACAGATGTTAAACTTACCGGCCTATAGTTTCCGGGGCCTGTTTTTGCACCCTTTTTAAATATTGGCACCACATTTGCTATGAGCCAATCCTGTGGAACACTCCCTGTTAGTATAGAGTCAGTAAATATCAGAAATAAGGGTCTGGCTATGACATTACTTAAATCTCTTAGGATACGGGGGTTACTTACCCACATACAGATGTTTTCTCCCAGTCCGAGCATTCTCATTTTATATACTAACCTTTTATGTGGTACAGTGTCAAATGCTTTGGAGAAGTCCAGATATACGACATCCATTGATTCGCTGCGGTCAAGTCTAGAACTTACCTCCTCATAGAAACTGATTAAATTAGTTTGGCATGACCGATCCCTCAGGAAGCCATGCTGATATGGCGTTATTTGCTTATTTCCGTTGAGAGGCTCCAAGATAGCATCTCTCAGAAAACCTTCAAATAGTTTACCCACAACAGATGTTAAACTTACCGGCCTATAGTTTCCAGGCTCTATTTTTGGAGCTTTTTTGAATATTGGCACCACATTTGCTATGCGCCAATCCTGTGGGACATTCCCTGTCAGTATAGAGTCTGAAAATGTCAGAAATAAGGGTCTGGCTATGACATTACTTAATTCCCTTAGGATACGGGGCTGTATGCCGTCCGTTCCTGGCGATTTGTCTATTTTAATCGCTGATGTACTTCTTCCTGGGTCAGACAGGACACTTTTAATGGGGAATTTATTTTTACATTCAGCATTTCATCTGACAGTTTATTTTCCTCAGTGAATACATTGGAGAAAAAAATATTTAAATATGTTCTAAAGCCTTTTTTGGCATTGTGAGACAGTGAAAGGGTCTCACGCAGGTTGGAGGCAAGGAAGGGGTGGATAGTGCGGTCCACGCTCCTATTCCACCACAGGTGAGACCAGCTGGATGTAGTCAGGCTGGCATAAAGCACCTCCCAGGGTGTTAGAAAGGGGGAAGTGTGTTACCTGAAGAAAGAGGCCTGGAGTCTTTGTCAGTGTGGTCTCAGCTGGGCAAGGCTCGACATATGCCAATCTCCTCCTGGGTTGGTGGGAGGACCAATATGTCTTCCCAGATCAGTACCGTTGGTGGAGTGAGAATATCATCTTTTGGACTCGCTACATCGACAATGTGTTCCTGATCTGGGAGGGTAGCACGTCCGCTTTCCACAAGTTCATCAACAGCCTCAATCAAAATGATATTGGCTTGAGCTTTACCTATGAGACGCAGATGGAGCAAATTACGTTCCTCGATGTAGTAGTGAAAAAAACTGAGGGGACCCTGAACACATCGGTATTTTGTAAACCGATGGCAACCAATAGCATCCTGCATTGGGAGAGCCACCACCCACCTGCTGTAAAGAGGGGGATCCCTAGGGGGCAGTACCTGCGGGTTCGCAGGAACTGCTCCTCAGGAAGTAACTTTTATTCTGAATCACAAAAATTCAAAAACTGACTACTACAGAGAGGGTACCCTTTGCCCCTTCTGAGAGAGTCCTTCCAATATGCAGAATCGAAGAGTAGGGAGGACTTACTGTTGCCAAAGCATAAAGATAGTTCGGATGAGGGTCAGATTCGCCTTATATCCACCTTCGACTCTGGCAATAAGGAAATAATGTCCATCTTGAAAAAACATTGGCCAGTACTAACAATGGACCCAGACCTAACGTAGGCGATCAGGGAATATCCCCAAGTGACCTATAGAAAAGGGAGAAGTCTGCGGGACCGTTTAGTCCATAGCCACTATGAGGGTCCTAAAAAAGAAGGCACTTAGATCGTAAGCCCCTGGGTGTTTTTAGATGCGGATCGTGCAAGGCTTGTAATTTCATTAAAGGGTTTCTACCACTTGCTTTGCACCCTTTTCGTTTTCAGACACTAGCGATCCGCTAGTGTCTGATGTACAATACAAGCTAAGTATTATCTTATTCTGTCCGGCCGTTTTGTTTAAAAAAGCACTTTTATATTTATTCAAATGAGCCTCTAGGTGCTATGTGGGCGTCTTTCCAGCACCTAGAGGCTCCGTCTACCTTCCTAAACTGCCGCCCAGCTCGTCGCTGCAGACCGCCCTTCTCCTAGCGAATTCGATCCTCCCCCTGCTTCTGGCGTCTGAAATCTCGCGCCTGCGCCGTCCGTCTCTGCATTCGGCGGCATTCGGCGCAGGCGCAGTGGAAATGTCTGAGCGCTCCCTGCTCACATTGTACATCAGACACTAGCGGATCGCTAGTGTCTGAAAATGAAATGGGTGCAAAGCAAGTGGTAGAAACCCTTTAATACCTCTAAAACAGTGATATGTTCCGTGACACAACGTACCTATGCCATCCGGGACTTTGTCAATTGTAGAACAAAAGGTGTTGTATACATTTGCCAATGTAATTGTCCTATGGACTACATTGGCAAGACCAAGAGAGAATTCAGAAGAAGGATTTGCGAGCATTTAAACGACATAAAAAAATTATTTCAATAATTGCCATAGGGGCGATGTTTTTCTGTACTCAAAGTACTCCCATTACCTGAAAGAAAAGGTGACTGGGACAAGAGGATTCTTAGAAAAGAGGCCTCCTGGATTTATCGGTTTCAGTCCCAATCCCCACTGGGTCTGAACGAAAGACAAAATTTTACGTGTTTCATCTAATAATCCCCTGTCCGTCTAATATGTACTTTCCGTCAGGAATAAGTTGTATTTATTTTTGGTATGTAGCCCCTGAACTGGACAAATCGATGCGAAAAGCATCATTTTGTATAGGTGATTCTAGCATCAGATCACCTTATCCTTACCAAGTTTGGTGTCATTTCCCTCCTTTTTGGTACTCATCTTATAGGGGATGACCTAGGCGATCATTACCCTTTTACTTCTTATGAATTTGTTAATATCTTATTACTAAGTAAAACTGGCTGTGTGTATGAGGTCCCCCCTTTGTCGTTGTGGCCTTTGCTGGAGTGTGGAGAGCCACTATATACTATTAATATTAGTTTAAAGACCCAATTTGATGATCCCAATTACTGGGGGGCCTTTTAATAGGGTCTTGAAATGGTTGGAAGCATCGAGGGAGTACCTTATCCGACGATGCGTTCCATTGCTGCGTTCCACTTGGTGCCAGGAACTGACGTCGTAGTACTTCCGGTTTCGTTATGCGCTTCACCTTGCGTGTCACGATACCGGAAGTGACTTGTTCATAACGATCTGCGTTCCGGTATGCGTTCCAAACGTCGGAAGGAGTCCTCAAGCGTCCGGAAATTGGTTCTGGACAAGCGCGGCTTTTAATAATCGGCTCCACCACAGCAAGGGCTAGCTTTGGGCCCGGAAAACCAGATTTTTGGTGGGTAATCCACCATTCCTCCCGCCTGTAAGTAGGATTAATCTTGAATTCAATTGCTCTGCCTGATTTCACTACCTGACATATGTAATGCTGTGGGCCTCTTTCAGAGCTGGTGTGTGTTTAAATGCTGCCTGTAGGCATGTGTTACTTTCTACCGACATGCTTCTTTGTATATATGCTTAGTTTAATTGTCCAGCCTGATTGAACTATCTGATATGTATAACGCTGTGGGCCTTTTTTCAGAGTTGCATATGTGTCCTTATGCTGCATCTAAGCATGTTTGGTCTTCTACTGATGTGCTTTTTTATATATATACTTGTTTCTAGGCACCTTTAGCGTGATAAAGAGTCTTATTTCTTTCTTTTGGTGACCTGCAAAAAAAAAAACACCTTGTGGTTTGACATCTGGCTGCAAAGCAAAGGCCTCTTTCACACTTGCGTTGTCCGGATCCGGCGTGTACTCCACTTGCCGGAATTACACGCCGGATCCGGAAAAATGCAAGTGTACTGAAAGCATTTGAAGACGGATCCGTCTTCAAAATGCTTTCAGTGTTACTATGGCACCCAGGACGCTATCAAAGTCCTGGTTGCCATAGTAGGAGCGGGGAGCGGGGGAGCGGTATACTTACCATCCGTGCGGCTCCCGGGGCCCTCCAGAATGACGTCAGAGCGCCCCATGCGCATGGATGACGTGCCATGCGATCACGTCATCCATGCGCCTGGGGCGCCCTGACATCACTCTGGAGCGCCCCGGGAGCCGCACGGATGGTAAGTATGCTGCTCCCCCGCTCCCCGCTACACTTTACCATGGCTGCCGGGACTTTAGCGTCCCGGCAGCCATGGTAACCACTCTAAAAAAGCTAAACGTCCGGAAATGCGCCGAAACGACGTTTAGCTTAAGGCCGGATCCGGATCAATGCCTTTCAATGGGCATTCATTCCGGATCCGGCCTTGCGGCAAGTCTTCATGCTGCGCTATTTTCTCCGGCCAAAAAACGTTCCGTTCCGGAACTGAAGACATCCTGATGCATCCTAAACGGATTTCACTCCATTCAGAATGCATTAGGATAATCCTGATCAGGATTCTTCCGGCATAGAGCCCCGACGACGGAACTCTATGCCGGAAGACCATAACGCAGGTGTGAATAAGTATCGTAATTGTATCACACAGTACTTATCTATTCCTTTACCCCCTGATGAGCCTGATAAATGTTAGGCGAAACGCGTCGGGGCTTTGCGTATATAATTAATTGTTCTTTTGGTTTAAGAGAGTAATGGTGACATTCACCCATTAGGAATACCAGTCACTCTCCACCGTATCATCATTTAGTATCTTCCTGTTAAGGGATTTCTAGGGACCGGGTAGCATTAGGTTCGGGACAGGGAACCTCCACCATCAGGGGGTCGCCCTGGGCTTAGCAGTCCTCTAGGGCAGCGGTCCCCAACCGCCGGGCCGCGGCCCAGGACCGGGCCCTGGAGGATGGTTTGCCGGGCCGCGGCGATCAGGGCAGTCTTTAACGCTGTACTAATGAAGTGCTTCCATTATAGAAGCGCTTCATTAGTACAGAAGGACCAGGAAGCAGTAAAGGATCTGTACTCACCATTTCCTGGTCCACGGCTCGACTTTCGGCTGTGCTGGGCTGCACACAGCATGAGGTCTCTCTGTGACCTCACACTGTGCGCCGCTATACACAGCCAGCCAACAGCAGAATGAAGAGGATCGCGATGGTGACTAGGAGCAGGAGAGGTAAGTGTTTTTTTTAATTTTATTTTATTTGCACTGGGGGCTGATGGCTGACCTGAGGGACATGGGGCAGACATGAGGGGCTAATGGGGGGCTTATGGCTGACATGAGGGGCTAATGGGGGGCTTATGGCTGACATGAGGGGCTAATGGGGGCCTTGTGGCTGACATGAGGGGCTAATGGGGGGCTTATGGCTGACATGAGTGGCTAATGGGGGGCTTATGGCTGACATTGGGGGGGATAGTGGCTGACATTGGGGGCTGATCGATGGCTAAAGGTTTGGGGGTTTATCTGAGCCATTGGGGGTCTGATCTGAGGTCTGATTAACATTGGGGGTCTGATTGCTGGTCTGACCTGAGGTGTAATGAAAAATATTTTTTTCTTATTGTTCTCCTCTAAAACTAGGTGCATCTCATAGGGTGAAAAATACGGTACAGTGCAGCAGAGACCAGTGCAGCAGAGACCATATTCAGTTTATATAGTCGTTATATAGTGTTATATATTTTAATATGCACCTTGTGCTTTGTTATGCGCGAGAATCAGTCATCCCCCCAACCCCCTAAGCCCCGCCCCATAACTACCACCCCCCCTCCCACCCGGTCCCTCGGAAAATTGTCTTGCATGAAACTTGTCCTTGGTGCAAAAAAAGGTTGGGGACTACTGCTCTAGGGCCTCTAGGGTAAGTTTTTTGCTTTCAACCCTGTAATCTTTTCAGCTAGAACTTACTTCCCTTTTACCCGTATTCGAGTGTCTACCCCGTCACCATGTCTGTTTTTCTTTTTGGGGGTTACTACTCCCCCACTGATTAATTTCGGTAAATGTAGTACACCACTGTTGGTATATACATACCTATACCCGCTTAAATATTAAATAAAGGTAATTTTAAAAAGTAACTTTTTTCATATATGCTATTTACTTCTAAAACGATTGTGACAAAGTATCTTCTAAGAAAACTTTAATGCTGATAGTAATATATGTTTTAAAGCCTTTTTTGGGGTGTATTAGTGGAAAAAAAGGGGGCTTATTAGCAGTTGCGTGGTGAAGTGAGAAAATTACAGCCTTTTTTGGGGTGTATTAGTGGAAAAAAAGTATTTGTCGTTCAGAGGTGCAGTTATATGTTGTAAGGCTTTTTTTGTGGTGTATTAGTGGAAAAAAAGGGCTTAGTTGCCGTTCAGTGGTGCAGTTATATCTTCTAAAGCAGAGATGCCCAACCTGCAGTCCTCCAGCTGTTGCAAAACTACAACTTCCAGCATGCCTCAACAGTCTACAGCTATCAGCCTACCGCAGTGCATGATGGGATCATAAGTTGTAGTCATTATGGTAGCGAGTATAGATGAGTGAATCGAAGTTGACAAAGTGAAATTCAATCCAAATTTCAGGAAAAATTCCATTTGTTCTAAAGCCTTTTTTGGGGTGTATTAGTGGAAATAAAAAGGGGGCTCATTAGCCATTGTGTGGTGAAGTGAGAAAATTACAGCCTTTTTGGTGTGTATTAGTTGGGGGAAAAAAAGTATCATTTGCCGTTCAGGGGTGCAGTTATATGTTCTAAAGTCTTTTTTGGCGTGTATAAGTGGAAAAAAAAAAGGGCTTATTTGCCGTTCAGCGGTGCAGTTATATGTTCTAAAGCCTTTTTTGGCGTGTATTAGTGGAAAAAAATAAGGGCTTATTTGCTGTTCAGCGGTGCAGTTATATGTTCTAAAGTCTTTTTTGGCGTGTATAAGTGGAAAAAAATAAGGGCTTATTTGCTGTTCAGCGGTGCAGTTACAGTATATGTTCTAAAGCCTTTTTTGGCGTTTATTAGTGGAAAAAAATAAGTGCCTACTGTATTTGCCGTTGTGTGGTGAAGTGAGAAAATTACAGCCTTTTTTGGGGTGTATTAATTTCCTTTTTATTTTTTTATTTAATCTAACAGTATGTCAGACAGAGAAGTGACAGGCCCTGCACAGGGGAGGGGCAGAGACCTAAATGTTTCTGGCGCAGGCACAGGTCGCAGCAGAGTAAGGGGGTATGGCAGCAGGGGTCACTTCGAAAGGCGTGAGCTCCCGGTGTCATCTAGAGGTCGTGCCTTGACCAGGAACTCAGCGGTTCTTGAATGGTTGACTCGGTCATCCACTTCGTCCCAACTGATATCAGACACCCCCAGCTAAGAGTCGGTGGGTTTGTCAGACACAACCCTTAGTTGGCATGGCCCAGGAGCAGGCCCTGTGCACTCACCTGTCCTCAACCTGCCTCTGTCTTTTTCTGTTCCCTCAGCCAAAGAAGTATTATATGCTGTGGGCTCAGCTCCGCTATACAGCGAAGATGAGCTACTAGAGGATAGTCAGCAGTTACTGCCCAGCAAAGATGTGGAGGAGAATTCCGCCGTTTCCTCCGGTAGGCGGGCAAGAGTAGTGATAAGGAGAGTGGCGTGGGAGCTAATGTTGCGAGCGGTCAGGCTCCTGGAGACCGTTGAGGAGGACATCAGTGACGTGCAGACAGTACTCCATAATGATGACGAAGGGGCTTCATCATTATCAGGAGAAGAGGGTGGCAGCTTGCGTGTGAGGTAGCAGCACAGCCAGCAAGTCGGTAGTGTGGCCAGGAGTCAACAGGGTGGCAGCAGTGGGAGGTCGGGAGCCAAACGTGCCCGGAGTAGACCTCCCACTTCACAGGAGCCTACCCTCCTGGAAAGTAGTGGTGCAGGGGTTCATGGAGACAGCGGCAGTAGCAATAAGTCAGGCATGCTCAACCTGTGGCCCTCCAGCTGTTGCAAAACTACAACTCCCAGCATGCCTGAATAGCCTACAGCTATCAGCCTACAGCAGGGCATTGTGGGAGTTGTAGTTTTACAACAGCTGGAGGGCCGCAGGTTGAGCATGCCTGCAATAAGTCATCTCTCGGCAGAAGGTGAAGGGTGGTCAGGGTGCCAATGTTGGCGCCACGGCCCTGCATCAACATATGCAGCGTCACCATAAAGTGGCCTGGGAGAACCGTGGCTCCAATGTGGTGGTCCTGCCTGCCGCAGCAACCGCTGCATCACCCAGTGGCACGCACCCAATTTCAGGCAGTCAAGGCTCCACCACCTCAGCCAAAGGGAGTTGTCTGTCCTTCCTATCATCTACTGGTCCTGATGCTCCTGCTCCTCGCCCTCCTACTTCTCATCAGTCATTCCGTCAGCAATCGATCACTGAAGTGATTGCCAAGAGACAACAGTATGCATGCACTCATCCAACAACGCAGAAGTTGAACGTGCTCCTCACCAAGTTGCTGGTGCTGCAGTCCCTCCCTTTCCAAGAGGTGGACTCTGCACCTTTCAGAAAACAAATGGCTTGTGCCGAGCCGAGATGGAGAGTCCCAAGCCATCATTTCTTTGCCAAAAATGTAGTACCAGCCCTGCACAAATATGTAGAACAGAAGGTCGGCTAGTCCTTGAGCCTGTCGGCGTCTGCCAAAGTGCACGGCAGAGCCGAAGTGTGGAGCTATAACTACAGTCAAGGACAATATAAGTCCCTTACGACCCACTTTGTAAATGTGATTCCTGCCCAGCCAAACCATGCCGTTGGCCCTGCGACAATGTCCGCCTCTGCCTCCTCATCCTCCACCGTGTGCTCAGTCTCCACTGCAGGTACAATTCACAGTGCCCTACCAGCATACCACATGAGCAGGGCAAGGCGCATGCCTGGGAAAACTGAGTCACACAGGGGATGAACTGCTCCGCGTCCTTCATCAAGAAATCGAATCTTGGCTTTCTCCGCAACAACTCAAAATCAGAACCATGGTGACCGACAATGTGAAGAACATGGTGTCAGCGCTGCGTCAAGGAGAGATGAGCCATGCGCCCTGCATGGCACATGTGTTAAATCTGGTTATCAAGAATTTCCTGAAGTCTTCCACCCATCTGCAAGACATCCTAAAAATGGCTAGGAAACTTTGCATGCACTTCAGCCACTCATACACCACAAAGCACACCCTCCTTGAGCTGCAGCAGCAGAACGGCATCCCCCAACATACACTGATATGCAACGTTTTCACCATCTATATGTTGGATCATCTGTACGAACAGAGAAAGGCTATAAACGCTTTATTGATGATCCAAGCGTACAGGAGTACTCCCTGTTTAACTTCGATGTCAGCCAGCGGCAGCTCATGCGTGACAACTGACGTTTGCTCAGGCCCTTTGAGAATGCCACGTTATTTTTCAGTCGCCAGGACTACGGGATGAACAACATCATTTCACTGCTTCATGTCCTGGAACAGATGCTGGTAAATCTGGCTGGTCAGAGGACTGGAGACGTCACGGCCTACATCTCATGGCTACATGAGCCCTGGGGGCTGAACTGGAGGAGAAGGAGGAGGACATTGGAGCACAAGCAATGTGTAGAGAAATGGGTGGTTTTTCTACACAGGTGACAGGAGAGGAAGAGCAGGAGCAGCCGGAGAAGCAAGAGGGAGATAAGGAAGATGAGGCAGATGACCCAGGCACACAGTGGCAGTATGCACTGGAGATGGAAGCAGGGAGTCCCCCCGAGTCACTTGCACAAATGGCCCGCTGCATGCACACTTGCTTGGGTAGTGACAGCCAAATTGTCACCATTCGGGAGGGATGACTTCTGGCTCTCCACCTTGTTGGACCCTCGCTACCGGTCCAAAATGTGGGCCTTTTTTACACCCGCTGAGAGGGAGGACAAACTGAACTACTATAGAGACATCCTATGTAGTCAGTTGGCCACTGTTTATCTGCGCCATCGTCCATCCTCTCGCAGGTCTGACCGGGGGGGGCTTTCTGCGTTCTCGTTCCACTGTTAATAGCTGCTGGGGTGGGGGTTAGGAGCAGTACCAGCTCCATCTGCAGCAGCTTGAGTCTAGAGTTGATGATGAGCAGCTTTATTAACCCGCCTAGTGAAGAAACTGCTCACCAGCACCATCAGCTAGACCTTGAGCAGAACCTGAACCAGCAGGTGGTGGCATTCTTGGACAGCAACCTGCCACCTGACATTGAAGATCCGCTGGACTACTGGGCAGCCAAACTCGATTTGTGGCCAGAACTGGCCAAGTTTGCCCTGGAAAAGCTGTCCTCCCCAGCCAGTAGTGTGGCATCAGAGCGGGTGTTTAGTGCATCGGGGGCCATAGTTACCCCAAGGAAAACTTGCCTGTCCGCCCAAAATGTGGAGAGACTGACCTTTGTCAAGATGAATCAGGCGTGGATCAGCCAGGATTTCCACCCACCAATGCCTGATGCATCAGATTAGATCATCCATGCTGCCTCACCCAATCCTTGACAAAAAAGACCAGTTTCTTCTGGCTCAGCTACTATTCTGATGCTGCCACCCGCTTGATGCCACATATCTGATGCCAAGTGCTCCTTCTTACACCCACCATCGTCAGCGGGTACTGTTATTGCCACCGACCTCCCCACTCTGTCACCGGGTCACTCTGTTGTCTCCTGATGCTGCTGCCACCTCACCACTCAGGTCTCCTCATGCTGCTGTTGCCACCTCCACACTATGTCATTGTACCACTCTGTGGTCTCCTCATGCTGCTGCCAACTCACAACTCTGTCATTGTGCCACTCTGTGGTCTCCTCATGCTGCTGCCATCTCACACTATGTCATGCTGCTGCCACCTCTACACTATGTTACCTTGCCATTCTGTGGTCTCCTCATGCTGCTGCTGCCACCTCTACACGCTGTCATTGTGCCACTCTGTGGTCTCCTCATGCTGCTGCCATCTCCACACTATGTCACCTTGCCACTCTGTGGCCTCCTGATGCTGCTGCCACATTCAAACTATATCTCCATGCCACTATGTGGTCTCCTCATGCTGCTGCCAACACACAACTCTGTCTCTGGACCACTCTTTGGTCTTCTCATGCTGTTGCTACCACCTCCACACTCTGTCATTGTGCCACTCTGTGGCCTCCTCATGCTGCTGCTGCCACCTCCACACTATGTCACCTTGCCAGTCTGTGGCCTCCTCATGCTGCTGCTAACGCAACACTATGTCACTGGGCCACTCTGTTAGTTCCTCATGCTGCTGCCACCTCAACACTATGTCAATGGGCAACTCTGTGGTCTTCTTATGCTGCTGCCACCTCCCCACTATGTCACTGGGCCGCTCTGTGGTCTCCTCATGCTGCTGCTACCTCAACACTATGTCATTGGGCCACTCTGTGGACTTCTCAAGCTGTTCTTCCACCCTCCCCACTCCATGACTGGGCCACTATTTTGCCTTTTTAGCCTGGTAGACATCATAATTTATTTGACCCTTCTTCTGATCTGTCAGAAGGAAGGAAAAACGAGATGCATCACGGATCCTGTCTGTGTAGCAGCTGTAAGGCCTGTATGGTCCCATTAGAATTGCCTTATGATTTGGTAGCCAAAAGCAAGAGTGGGTACAAAATACAGAAGACATGCAAATATTCCATTCACATGTCATCTCTGTTTTGGATCCACTCCTGTTTTTTTGGGCTTTAGCAATAGTGATGGATTACTGACCAAATGCTGACCGAGTGAAGGCGAATGCTCAATAGACAGGATCAGTTTTTTGTGGGTTATTGTTCTGATGGATCAAAGGAAGGGCAAAATAATCAGTGAGGTCAATACAAACGTACTGCTGACACCCTCTCCACTCTGTCGGGGGGCTCTATTTGTATAAGCGTTTCATAGAACAGCTTCTGTAGACATCTATGTGGAATCAGCTGACAAAGGTATAAAAGTAGTGCGCTTTTTCACGCTACAGTAGGATCTTGGGCCTCCGCACGGTTATTTGTACCTGGCGCTAACATTGACCTGTAATGCTGAGTTGACACTTGAGTTATTTGGTCAGTTTTGGCCCCGTAACTGCCCAAATAAGTGAAGTATGAAGTGATTCTAAGAGCGACACCTGTCATCTGCATGTCATACTGACTCACAGTATTGTTTCACTACCACAGCAGACTCTCTGTGCGTGTTACTGCAAGGCACAGTGTTCTACACCACTATACAGGCTCTCTGCAGTCAGGAAATAGCTGTTTTTTAACGCGATTCGCCGCAAATTAAATCTTTTCGGGAAAATTCGGTGAACCGACCAAATCGCATTTTTTAGAAAATCTGTAGTAGTGAGGTTTGCTACCAAAGAAAGAAGAGCCTGTTGTCAGGAGTGTAGCTATTGTAGGTAGCAGTTGCTACTGGGCCCAGGAGCCTGAGAGGGCCCAAAGACCCTTGTGCCGCATAAGAAGACATCAGATCCGCAAAAAACAGATCCACAAAAATTACGGATGATGTCCGTGTGCATTCCGTATTTTGCAGAACAGAACAGCTGGCCCCTAATAGAACAGTCTTATCATTGTCCGTAATGCGGACAATAATAGGACATGTTGTATTTATTTGCGGAACCAAAATACGGACATACGGAAACAGAATGCACACGGAGTAACTTCAGTTTTTTTGCAGATCCATTGAAATGAATGGTTTCGTATATGGTCCGCAAAGAAAATGGAATGGACACAGAAAGAAAATACATTCGTGCATGCAGGTCAAGTTACACCTCTGGCTTGATGGAGGGGGGCAAAGAATTTTGCATAGGGCCAGTGCCGTTTTAATTTTTGCCTCAGGCAGCTGTAAGGGATCGCCTCTTATTCGGGGGTCATTCTCACAATGATCTTCATCGACCACAGGGTTAGGGGCCAAACATTGCTTTTATTTGGCACCTCAGCAAAACCAAAACAAACAATACAAATAAAACACCTGCCCGGCTGGGCTCTAACTAGACATGAGGACTCCCTACCTCAGTGAAAGCCCCGTTCACACACGGGAAGAACATGCAGCTTTTCTCAGCCTAACAATCCAGCACTTCCAGTGTCACGAGGGTATCGAGAACAACGCCTGACTCCGTTATACCCGGGGTCAGGAAGTCGCAGCGGTTGGCTGCACGCTCTATTTAAGATAGGGCTGTTTTCCTTATGGTAGCTTTCTGGGTTTGCTTTGCAAACCCTTTTGGCTCACTCAGGGATCCGTAGCTCCTTCTCCTCAGCTGTTCCTTGTCCAGCACTCCCAAACCTCCTTATATTCCTCTCTCACACTTCTCTGGTTGCCAGAGATAGAGCTTCCTGCCTGGACATCTATTCTGACCCACTGGAGCTGTGTTGCTGCGTTCTCGGATGGTTGTTTCAGAACGCTACCCTCCGGATCCCTGTTGGACCTTTGTGGACTGCTGTGGTCGCCCACCTGGGTGTTTGTGTTTGTTTGTATTTGTCTGTCCTCTCCCTGGTGTTTCCCTCTTAGTGCAGTGGTGCGGACTAGCGATCCCACCGGCCCGTTCACTATCTAGGGCTCATTTCAGGGAAAGCCAGGGTTTAGGCACGTGATCGCCGCACGGGTGAGGAACCCGTCTAGGGACGTCAGGGCAGTCAGGTGCCAGCCGCAAGGTGAGTTAGGGGTCACCACCTTTCCCTCTCCCTTGGGCAGGGCTTTCCCTGTTTTCCTCCCTGTGTGTGACGCCGGTCATTACATTATCTCTGGCCCTTATTTTGTGTAGGTAAAAAAAAAAAAAATTTTTACCTACTTAGAATCCAGTATGGATCAAATTGCTGCTCTGTCCAAACAATTTCGTGGCCTGTCTTTGGAGGTGGTAGGATTGAAGGCGTCGGTCCTCCAGCAACAGCAGCAATTACAACTGACCGCAAGCCCAGCGGTTGCTACTGGTAACCAGGTTGTTGCGGAACCCAAGGTCCCTCTCCCTGACAGATTTTCTGGGGGAAGGGACAAGTTTTTGACGTTCCGTGAGGCCTGTAAGTTATACTTTAAACTGCGCCCTTACTCCTCTGGTAATGAAGATCAGCGGGTGGGGGTTGTTATTTCCCTGCTGCAGGGGGACCCGCAGTCCTGGGCGTTCTCTTTACCTACTGATTCCCAGGCTCTTCGGTCAGTGGATGAGTTTTTCGGGGCCTTGGGTCTCATATATGACGACCCTGACCGAGTAGCACTGGCTGAATCAAGATTACGGAGACTCTTACAAGGAGAGCGGCCGGTAGAGGATTATTGCTCTGAATTCCGTAGGTGGGCTACGGATACCCAATGGAACGACCCGGCTCTCAGGAGTCAGTTCTGCTCTGGGTTATCCGAAAGGGTTAAGGATGCGCTTGCATTATATGAGACCCCCGTTTCCCTTGATGCGGTTATGTCCCTTTCTATCCGTATAGAGAGACGCCTTAGGGACAGGTTGAAAGAACCGGAGAAATTGGTAACCCCTCCCAAGCAGCAGTTAGTCTGTACGGACTTAGACGAGCCTATGCAGCTAGGAGGAACTACTCGTCAGGTCCGTCCTCCTGAGGCTCGCCGTAGGCGTGGGGTTTGTTTTTTTTGTGGGGAGAGGGGTCATTTCATTAATGTCTGTCCTTCTTTCCTCAGAAACAAAAGACCGTCGGAAAAACTACTAACCCCAGGCTGTGTGGAGGATGTCAGCCGGGGGGTATACGTCTCCTCCATACGTACATCGCAATTTGTGTTGCCAGCGGTTATTATTTTTGGTGATAAGACGGAGACTATTTCTTTCTAGACAGTGGAGCAGGGGTAAATTTGATAGATGCCAATTTTGCCCGCTCTTTGGGTTTGTCTCTCTGTACGTTACAGAGACCCATTCCCATATTCGCTATTGATTCTGCTCCCCTGTCTCAGAGAAACCTCACCCACATCGTTCATAATTTACACCTTCGGGTAGGGGACCACCATAACGAGATGCTTTCAGGTTATGTTCTGGAGGGGCTTCCCACTCCGGTGGTGCTGGGCCTTCCCTGGTTGGTAGCGCACAATCCAGTGGTGGATTGGCAGGCCAGGGAGATATTGGAGTGGAGTGAGCAGTGCAGAGAAAATTGCTTAAATAGCAATTGCTTAGTCGCCTCCATAACTACCCTACCTACATTTATTTCGGATTTTGAGGATGTTTTTTCTGAAAAAGGTTGTCAGAAGTTACCACCTCATCGTCCTTATGATTGCCCGGTTAACCTTATTCCCGGCGCAAAATTACCCAAGACCAGGTTATATAATCTTTCGGGTCCAGAGAGACAAGCCATGAAGGATTATATCTCCGAAGAGCTTGGCTAAGGGACACATCAGACCCTCTTCTTCACCCGTGGCTGCAGGGTTTTTCTTCGTTAAAAAGAAAGATGGGGGCCTGCGTCCTTGCTTAGATTTTCGCGAATTAAATCAGATAACCATCCGAGACCCATACCCTCTTCCTCTCATTCCTGACCTGTTTAATCAGATTGCGGGTGCTAGGTGGTTCTCCAAACTTGATCTTAGGGGGGCCTACAATCTGATTCGTATTAAGGAGGGGGATGAGTGGAAGACAGCGTTTAACACCCCTGAGGGGCATTATGAAAATCTAGTTATGCCTTTCGGTCTGACCAATGCTCCTGCCGTCTTTCAACATTTCGTTAATGACATTTTTAGTCATCTAATTGGCAGGTTTGTGGTAATATACCTAGATGATATTTTAATTTATTCGTCTGATCTGAAAACACATGAGGTGCATGTCAGACAAGTACTGCAGGTCCTACGGACGAATGAATTATATGCTAAGATTGAAAAATGTGTCTTCGCCGTTCAGGAGATACAATTCCTGGGTTATTTTTTATCTGCGTCAGGTTTCCGTATGGATCCTAGGAAGGTCCAGGCAATTTTAGATTGGGATCTTCCTGAGAACCTCAAAGCACTACAACGGTTCTTGGGCTTCGCGAATTTCTATAGGAAATTCATTAAAGATTATTCACTTATTGTAAAACCGCTTACTGATATGACTAGGAAGGGGACTGATTTTTCTAAATGGTCTGACGCCGCTAAAGTTGCTTTTTCCTCTCTAAAAGAGAGGTTTACCTCAGCACCTGTACTAGTCCAACCTGATGTCTCTCAGCCTTTTATTGTTGAAGTCGATGCGTCAGAGGTGGGAGTGGGGGCTGTGCTGTCTCAGGGTCCGTCTCCTGGCAAATGGCGTCCTTGTGCTTTCTTTTCTAAAAAACTATCTGCAGCAGAAAAGAACTACGATATTGGCAATAGGGAACTATTAGCTATTAAACTTGCGTTTGAGGAGTGGCGTCACTTCTTAGAGGGGGCAGTCCACCCCGTCACTGTGATTACGGACCACAAAAATCTCCTGTACCTCGAATCAGCTAAGCGTCTCACCCCTAGACAGGCTAGGTGGTCGCTATTTTTTACCAGGTTTAACTTTGTGATTACCTATCGTCCTGGGGCAAAAAACACTAAGGCTGATGCACTATCTCGTTGTTTCCCTGGAGGGGGTACTGTGAGTGATCCGGTGCCCATTCTACAAAGAGGAGTGGTTGTCTCTGCGGTACACTCTGTTTTGGAGGGGAAGGTGCTAGAGGCCCAGGGGGACGCCCCGGTCTCTTGCCCCTCAGAGAAATTGTTTGTACCGTTGAACCTACGTTTCGAATTATTAAAGGAACATCATAATTCGGCACTTGCTGGGCACCCGGGTAGTAAAGCAACCTTGGAGCTATTGTCTCGTCGTTTTTGGTGGCCAAGGTTGCGTCAGGATGTATTAGATTTTGTGTCTTCTTGTTCTACCTGTGCGCGCGCAAAAGTTTCACATACACGTCCTGCAGGGTCTCTATTACCACTCGTCATTCCCAATAGACCGTGGACACATCTGTCAATGGATTTTATCACTGACTTACCTTTGTCTGCGGGTAAAACAGTTATTTTGGTAGTAGTGGACAGGTTTAGCAAAATGGTACACTTCATTGCGTTACCCGCACTACCTAATGCTAAGACTCTTGCTCAGGTATTCGTCAGTGAAATCGTGAAGCTTCACGGGGTCCCCTCCGATGTTGTTTCGGATCGGGGTACCCAGTTTATTTCTAAATTTTGGAAAGCTTTTTGTTCCTGTTTGGGGGTACACTTGTCCTTTTCCTCAGCTTTCCATCCTCAGTCGAATGGACAGACTGAGCGTACCAACCAAAACCTTGAGACATATCTAAGATGTTTTGTGTCTGAAAACCAAGAGTTGTGGTCATCATATTTACCGTTAGCTGAGTTTGCCATAAATAATCGTCGTCAGGAATTCACTGGCAAGTCACCATTTCTTGGTGCATATGGTTTTCATCCCCAATTCTGTACTTTCAAAGAGGGGGGGGGGGGGTCTTCTGGGGTTCCCGAAGAGGAACGTTTTTCGTCATCTTTCATCGGTATGGCAGAAGGTGCAAGCTAACTTGAAAAATATGAGAGGTAAATACAAATGCATGGCTGATAAGAGACGGTCGCCAGGTCCGGACCTAGGAGTGAATGACTATGTGTGGTTGTCTACTAGGAATATTAAATTGAAGGTTCCCTTTTGGAAACTGGGTCCTAGGTTTATTGGCCCTTACAAAATTGTAGCCATCATCAACCCCGTGGCTTTTCGCCTGAAGTTACCTCAGACTTTTAAAATTCATAATGTTTTTCATAAGTCGTTACTCAAAAAATATGTTCCACCTCTAGAACCATCACCGCTGCCACCCCCTCCTGTTGTCGTGGATGGTAATCTAGAATTTCAGATATCCAAAATTGTTAATTCTCGTCGGGTCCGCCGCTCTCTTCAATATCTGGTGCATTGGAGAGGTTACGGTCCCGAGGAAAGAATGTGGGTTCCTGCGTCTGAGGTAAACGCCGACAGGTTAGTTCGGGTTTTTCATGCCTCTCATCCTGAGAGACCTGGTCCTGAGTGTCCGGAGGCCCCTCGTAGAGAGGGGGGTACTGTCACGAGGGTATCGAGAACCACGCCTGACTCCGTTATACCCGGGGTCAGGAAGTCGCAGCGGTTGGCTGCACGCTCTATTTAAGGTAGGGCTGTTTTCCTTATGGTAGCTTTCTGGGTTTGCTTTGCAAACCCTTTTGGCTCACTCAGGGATCCGTAGCTCCTTCTCCTCAGCTGTTCCTTGTCCAGCACTCCCAAACCTCCTTATATTCCTCTCTCACACTTCTCTGGTTGCCAGAGATAGAGCTTCCTGCCTGGACATCTATTCTGACCCACTGGAGCTGTGTTGCTGCGTTCTCGGATGGTTGTTTCAGAACGCTACCCTCCTGATCCCTGTTGGACCTTTTGTGGACTGCTGTGGTCGCCCACCTGGGTGTTGGTGTTTGTTTGTATTTGTCTGTCCTCTCCCTGGTGTTTCCCTCTTAGTGCAGTGGTGCGGACTAGCGATCCCACCGGCCCGTTCACTATCTAGGACTCATTTCAGGGAAAGCCAGGGTTTAGGCACGTGATCGCCGCACGGGTGAGGAACCCATCTAGGGACGTCAGGGCAGTCAGGTGCCAGCCGCAAGGTGAGTTAGGGGTCACCACCTTTCCCTCTCCCTTGGGCAGGGCTTTCCCTGTTTTAGTCCCTGTGTGTGATGCCGGTCATTACATCCAGGCTATAACAAAGTCCAGTACCATTTGGGGGATTGTGGCCCAGAAGTCCTCCTGACTCTGGCCTAGCGACCGTCGATTCCAAGACCTCGCGGAGTCCCCCAAAGTTCAGGCTAACACCTAGCCCCGTGGCCCCTTAGCCAGCTCGGCTGAGCCCACCTGTACAGAGCCTTCCCAGGCCTCTGCTGCACACAGACTCTTCCTTTTCCTAACAGTCTGGACTGGGCTCTTATCCCAGACTGATTGTTCCACCTGGTGCGGCCTCTGACCTGTTGATTGACAGCGAAGAAATGGAAACTCCTGACATATCTCTCCCCTAGCAGCCGTGAGGCCTGTCACTGCCTCACACAGCACAAAGGCTATGTGCTTCCCTGCCCCTGGCCACAAAGCACTAAGGGAAGGGGGGCCCAAGCTGAACTCTGGCACCTGGGCCCATAAGCCTTTAGCTACGTCCCTGCCTGTTGCATTACCCCGCCCCTAAGTCCCCTTTCCTTGGGCCAATTTCTCACCCCTTGGTTGGTTACAATGAAATTATTGTAGAGAGTCTTGCACAGGTTATCACCACCCATTAACATTGAGGTGAGTCCATATGTCCACATATATACACCATATATATCATGGACCATATGCACACACTACATACTTACACACTCAATATACATTCTAACACAGCACACATATGCCAAGTGTTGTCACCCTTACTAGTTATAAAATATATTAAAATATCCAGGCATCCTCTGGACCACCAAAATGCCAGATGATCAAATATTCCACACTTTGGATAGGCTCATAGACAGTTACAAAGTCCCATACACACTGGCTTCAAAGTACCTGAGCTTGCCCCCTAGTGTCTGGTCATTAGTACGAGGAGGTCACAGTGCAGCATTCCCCTGAAGATGAGAGTGGTAGTGGCCCTGATGAAGTGCTGTGTCACTGTGTACTCCCTCAGGCTGTAACTCTATGGGGTTCAGTGCAGTGAAAAGGTGGTTTAACCCCTTAAGGACCCCAACCGTACATGTACAGAGCTGGTGGACGTGACTTAAAGACCATCGCTGTACATGTACGGTAGGCTGATCGGGCAGACGCAGATCCTGCACCCACTCAATCATGGGCACTGACTGTCACGGGCCCCTGCTGCATACTCCAGCATCGGTGAAGACACCCATGCCAGCATATTAACCCCTTGTATGCCGCGGTATAAGTTGACCGTGGCATGCAGAGGGTTTGCGGAGGGTACAGGTGCCCTCCGCATCTCCATCAGGTCCCCACACTGCAATGGCGGGGCACCCGATAGCAGAGAAGACAAGCCCGAAGCAGGCAGGCTGTCAACATAAAAGCTCACAGTAAATGCATTACAATATAGGTTGTATTGTAATGCATTGCAGATGGGATCAGACCCCAGAAGTTGAAGTCCCAAATTGGGACAAAAAAAGTGTTTTTCATAATAAAAAATAAATTAAGTTTCAAGTAAAAGAAAAGCCCCTATTCCCCTAAAAAACACATACAATTGTAAAAATGATAAAAGAAAAACAGACATATTGGGTATTGCCACGTCCGTAACGACCGGATCTATAAAAATATTACGGTAGAAAAAATAAAATAAAAACTGAGCAAAAAACAACCATTTTTTTGTCACCTTACATCACAAAAAGTGCAACACCAAGTGATCAAAAAGGTGTATGCCCCTCAAAATAGTGCCAATAAACCGTCACCTCATCCCGCAAAAAATGAGCCCCTACATAGAACATTCAGGCAAAAAATTTAAAATAAATATGGATATCAGAATATGGAGATTTTTTTTAAAGCTTTTATTGTGTTAAAAGTGAAAAAAATAAAAAAGTTGACATATTAGGTATCATCGTTTCCGTAACAACCAGGTCTATTAAAATATTACATGACCTAAACCCTCAGCTTTTTGTCACCTTATATCACAAAAAGTGTGATACCAAGGGATCAAAAAGTCATATGCACGCTAAAATAGTACCAATAAGTAATGGCAAATTGCGGTCCCAAATGCACGGAACGGCCGCATAATGGCCGTGTGCATGAGGCCTAAGGCTGAGTTCACATCACCGTTTAGCTTTCTGTTCTTCTGATCCATCAGAAGAAAAGAAACAAAATTTAAAAAAAACAGGATCCTGTAAAAAAAACAAAAAACAGATCCTGTTGCATCAGTTAGGGCTCATGCACACGATGGTTGTTTGATTCTGCCTCCGAGCTGCATTTTTTTGCAGCTCTGATGTGGAACCATTTACTTCTCTGGGGCCGCAAAAGATGCGCTGTCCACATCCGTTGCTCCGTTCTGTGGGGCTCCCAAAAAAATGGGCATTTCTTTTAGGCCTCTTTCACATGGGTGTCATATTTTTGGCCCGGATAAGAGGCGGGTGCGTTGCGGGAAAATGCGCGATTTTTCCGTGCGAGTGCAAAACATTGTAATGCGTTTTGCACGTGCGTGAGAAAAATCGGCATGTTTGGTACCCAAACCCAAACTTCTTCACAGAAGTTCGGGTTTGGGATCGAGATTGTGTAGATTGTATTATTTTCCCTTATGACATGGTTATAAGGGAAAATAATAGCATTCTGAATACAGAATACTAAGTACAATAGGGCTGGAGGGGTTAAAAAAAAATTATAATAATTTAACTCACCTTAATCCGCTTGCTCGCGCAGCCCGGCATCTCTTCTGTTTTCTTCTTTGCTGATTGCAGGAAAAGGACCTGTGGTGACGTCACTCCAGTCATCACATGATCCATCACATGATCTTACCATGGTGATGGATCATGTGATGACCGGAGTGACGTCACCACAGGTCCTTTTCCTGCAATCAGCAAAGAAGAAGACAGAAGAGATGCCGGCTGTGCAATCAAGTGGATTAAGATGAGTTAAATTATATATTTTTTTAACCCCTCCAGCACTATTGTACTATGCATTCTGTATTCAGAATGCTATTATTTTCCCTTATAACCATGTTAAAAGGGAAAATAATAAAATGATCGGGTCCCCAACCTGATCGTTTCCTAGCAACCGTGCGTGAAAATCGCACCGCTTCCGCACTTGCTTGCGGATGCTTGCGATTTTCATGCAACCCCATTCATTTGTATGGGGCCTGCGTTACGTGAAAAACGCACAAAGAGGAGCATGCTGAGATTTTCACGCAACGCACAAGTGATGCGTGAAAATCACTGCTCGTGTGCACAGCCCCATAGAAATAAATGGGTCAGGATTCAGTGTGGGTGCAATGCGTTCACCTCACGCATTGCACCCGCGCGGAATACTCGTCCGTGTGAAAGGGGCCTTAAGGGGGACCCGTTCCATTCCAGAAATTTCGGAACAAAAAAGGGTGGCATCCATGTTTTGCAGATCCGTAATTTGCGGACCGCAAAACATGGCACGGTCGTGTGCATGAGCCCTTACAAAAATAGCAATTATTAGCATCGGATTTTTATTAGTAAAACAATATACAGTAGGTGAATAATTCCCTTTTCTACAGCTGCACACCTGGAACTACCCACACAAACCATATTCCCGAAATATTTCTTTGTTTTCTTCTAAGCGTATGTGGCATGTAGGCACGTGTCCCAGAGACGGCCGACTACGAGCTTTACAATTATACAGCACATTACAAATGTGACAAGCTGCTTTTCAGAGCCTGCCAGTCCTAGATTGCTTTATGAATCATCACGTCCTGCTGGAAAACGAATATTGAAAGGAAACGGTTATGTCGTCTTTTCCACACCAAATCCCCCCGCGTTCTCGGATTCCAGCCAAATACACTGTACCTGTATTAGACAAACACCTCTCTGCGGTTCCTCATTTACAGCACACAGTGGGAGTCATTCCAGCTTCATGGGCTCTGCTTTGTAGTCATGCAGAACAATGGAAATCAGACGTTGTTTCATTGGAACGTTTCTTGCTCGTTAGAATGAAACGTAAATCGCTATTTTACTCTGTTTCTTTTCAAACACAATAGCATTCCAGTTCTTAAAAGGGTTATCCTGTAATTAATGTAAGAAATGAAAATGAGACATCTTATAAACCAGCCCTAGAGACCTCTCATTCATTGCTACAATTGCTCTACTAGATTTTTGTTCAGGCTGGAAGCTCAGGGGTCATGTCCTTTCTGGTGTCAGTTGAAGGATGGAACTGGGCATGTGCATCCACCTCAGTGAGGTGGACAGAGAAAATAGAAAAATATCAAACAGCAGGTGGTGCTATACAGGTAGATTTCCTTGAATAACTCAGTGGTTATACAAAAAATTTTATTACATGCAATTACAAAAGTATTCAGATCCAGGTGCTGGTTTGAAAACTGTTGAATATTTATCATAGTACAATCCCTTTAAAGAGGACCTTTCACTTGTATAAGCTATGTGAACGGAATATGCTGCCATATAGAGATATAGAGCGGCGCCCGGGGATCTCACTGCACTTACTATTATCCCCAGGCGCCGCTCCGTTCTCCCGTTATAGGCTCCGGTATCTTTGCTCTGTAAGTTATAGTAGGGGGGTCTTCTGTTGTCCTGTGGGCGTCTCCTTCTCCTAGGCTGCAGCGCTGGCCAATCGCAGCGCACAGCTCACAGCCTGGGAGAAAAAAACCTCCCAGGCTGTGAGCTGTGCACTGCGATTGGCCAGCGCTGCAGCCTAGGAGAAGGAGACGCCCACAGGACAAGGGAAGACCCGCCTACTATAACTTAAGAAGCAAAGGTACCGGAGCCTATAACGGGAGAACGGAGCGGCGCCCGGGGATAATAGTAAGTGCAGTGAGATCCCCGGGCGCCGCTCTATATGGCAGCATACTCCGTTCACATAGCTTATACAAGTGAAAGGTCCTCTTTAAGTGCAAATGAATAAATTGAATGAATTTGATGTATTGTATAGTCTTTATGTGGTCATATGCTTAAAGGGGATGTCTCACTTCAGCAAATAGCATTTATCATGTAGAGGAAATTAATACAAGGCACTTACTAATGTATTGTGATTGTCCCTATTGCTTCCTTTGCTGGCTGGATTTGTTTTTCCATCACATTATACACTGCTCGTTTCCATAGTTATGGCCACCGTGCAATCCATCAATGGTGGTCTTGCTTGCACAATATAGGAAAAAGCGCTGGCCTCTCTGGTAGCTGAGACTAAGGTAGCGCACACAGGCTGGTGTTTTTTCCTATAGTTTGCCAGCACGACCACCACTAAAGGATTGCAGGGTGGCCGTAACCATGGAAACGAGCAGTATATAAGGTGATGAAAAAAATGAATCCAGCCAGTAAAGGAAGCAATATGGATAGTTAAAATACATTAGTAAGTGGCTTGTATAAACTTCCTCTACCTAATAGATGCCATTTGCTGAAGTGAGACAACAACAAAAAATACTGTAATATACCTGTAGGTCAATATATAATTGTAGGGGTTCCAATCCCTGGGACTGACCAGCTGACTAAAAAGGCAACATGGTCTCCTCTGGAGCACAGCAGCCCGTCACTGCACTATGGCACAGAAATGTTCATGTACGGGTGAACGTGTCTGGTTTTGCAACTCTGCAAGCGCTGCTCAGCCTGTTCGCGTCAAAAGGTCATCAGCATACTGTAAATCCCCTTTAACATTTGCTAGATAATATAAAATGGGAAATTATAATAAAAACACAATGGGAAAGGTTAAAAAATCTGTGTAGGCCAGTTCTATGTTGTCCTCTAATGTTTACACTGCTGAGCATAGCATGATTAAAGAGGACCTTTCATCGGTCCAAACATTGTAAGATAATTATCAGGCTACATAGAGCGGCACCCAGGGATCTAACTGCTAACTTACTATTATCCCTAGGCGCCCGTTCCGTTCGCCCACTGTGTCCTCCGGTATCTTCACTGAATTGGTTCTACTAGGTGGAGTCTGCCCTGTTTCACCCTGGGAGTTCCTTCTCCTGTCCAATCGCAGCGCAGAGCTCACAGCCTGGGAGGAAAAAAAAAACGCCCAGTTTTCACCTTCCTGCCCAGGCAATTTTTTGCAAATCTGGCATGTGTCACTTTGTGGTAATAACTTTGGAACACTTTTATTTCTCCAAGCCATTCTGAAATTGTTTTCTCGTGACGAATTGTACTTCATGACTCAGTCATAAATTTGAGTTAATATACTTCTCCTTCATTTATAAAAAAAATCCCAAATTTACCAAAATTAAAAAAAAATTCAATTTTCAAAATTTTAATTTCTCTGCTTTTAAAAGAGAAAGTGATACCTCATAAAATATTTTACTTAACATTCCCCATATGTCTTTTATGTTGGCATAATTTTGTAAATGTCATTTAATTTTTGTAGGACGTTAGAAGGCTTAGAATTTTAGAAGCAATTTTAAGTTGTTTTTTTTTTTAATTCAAAAACCCACTTTTTAAGGACCAGTTCAGTTCTGAAGTCACTTTGTGAGACTTACATAGTAGAAACCACCCATAAATGACCCCATTGTAGAAACTACACCCCTCAAGTTACTTAAAACTGATTTTACAAACTGTGTTAACCGTTTAGGTGTTCCACAAGAATTAAAGGAAAATGGAGATAGAATTTCTAAATTTCACTTTTTTTTTTCTTTAACACATCGAGGGTTAGCAGCCTATGTGATCGTAAACTGCTGTAAGGGCACAGGGTAGGGAGCAGAAGAAAAGGAGCGCCTTATGGTTCTTGGTAGGCCGATTTTGCTTGACTGTTTTTTAGACACCATGTCCTATTTGAAGCCCCCCTGATGCACCCCTACAGTAGAAACTCCCAAAAGTGACTCCATTTTGAAAACTACGGGATAAGGTGACAGTTTTATGGGTACTATTTTGGGGTATATATGATTATTGATCGATCTATATTACATTTTTTGTGAGGAAAGGTAGCCAAAAAATTGCTGTTTTGGCACCATTGCTATTTTTTGTTTTTTACAATGTTCATCTGAAAGGTTAGATCATGTGCTATTTTTATAGAGCAGTTTGTTATGGACACAATAAAATCAAATATGTCTACTTTCTTTGTTTGTTTCAGTTTTACATAATAAAGTCTCCATTTTCTGAACGCCATATTTTTTTTTATTCTTCCGCTTGTGCAGGGGCTCGTTTTTTGCAGGAAGAATTGAAATTTTTTTGGTACCATTTTTTGGTATAATTTTTTTGATCATTTAATATTAGAGTTTATGGGGCAAGGTGACCAAAAACTTGCCCCATAAACAGTTTTTATTTATTTATTTATTTTTACAGTGTTCACCTGAGGGGTTAGGTCATGTGATATTTTTATAGAGCAGGATGTTACAGATGCGGCAATACTTAATATGTATACTTTTTCTTATTTATTTAAGTTTTACATAATAATCGCTTTTTAAAAAAAAAAAAAATGTTTTAGTGTCTCCACAGTCTGAGAGTTGTAGCTTTTTTATTTTTTGACAGATTATCTTTGGTAGGGGCTAATTTTTTGCGGGATGAGGTGACTGTTTGGTACTATTTTGGGGGGCATACGCCACTTTGATAATTTTATATTTTTTTAGAGCAGGTTATAACGGACGTGGAAATACCTAATATGTCAACTTTTTTTGTTTATTTCACCTTAATACAATAATAGCATTTTTGAAACAAAAAAAATAGTTTTAGTGTCTCCATATTCTGAGAGCTATATATATACAGTACAGACCAAAAGTTTGGACACACCTTCTCATTCAAAGAGTTTTCTCAAAACTATGAATTAACACATGTGGACTTATATACATAACAAAAAAGTGTGAAACAACTGAAAATATGTAATATTCTAGGTTCTTCAAAGTAGCCACCTTTTGCTTTGATTACTGCTTTGCACACTCTTGGCATTCTCTTGATGAGCTTCAAGAGGTAGTCACCTGAAATGCCTTCAGTGTGAATCTACAATTTTCATAGTCATGAAAATAAAGAAAACTCTTTGAATGAGAAGGTGTGTCCAAACTTTTGGTCTGTACTGTATATTTTTTTTTTTTGGGCGATTGTCTTATGTAGGGCCTCTTTTTTTGTGGGATGAGGTGGCGGTTTTATTGGTATCATTTTGGGAGGAATACACCTTTTTTCTCGCTTGGTGTTGCACTTTTTGTGATGTAAGGTGACAAAAATGGCTGTTTTAGTTTTATTTTTTTACTGTGTTTATCGGACAGGGTGGATCATGCGTTACGCATGCGGTGATACCTAATATGTGTTTTTTCTTTTTTTTCTATTTTTTATTATAAAATCTGGGGAAAGGGGCACTTTTATCTTTTTTACCTTGGAAAATTTTTATTTTATTAAAAACACTTTTTAAAATGTTTTTATTTTTGTCCCACTCAACTTTTGGGGGTATGATCCCCTCTGCGATGCTTTACAATACATCTGTATTGTAATGCATTGCCTGTTAGTGTATTACACAGAGTAAAACACTAGCCTATGAGACACAGCCTGAGACTGGATCTCCTCGGCCCCCGTAGAAGGCAGTTCCCCATGCCGTGATAGGCATTGGGCAGCCTCTGCACGGCATCGGGCTGACTTGTCACCCATCGGGTCCCCGCCACAGCAGCACGGGGACGCGATGGGCTCCCCCTTACCCGCCACAAACCACTTCTATGCCGCTGTCAGCGCTGACAGCGGTATAGAAGGGGTTAATCCACCGGCATCGGCTTTTACAGCGATGCCGGCGGATACAGCAAGGGCCCAGCTCTCAGGGACTAATGGGCTCCTAAAGTGATCGGGCACGCACCGCTCAGGTGGCCGCCCGATCACCATGACGTAATAGTACGTCCAAATGCCGGAAGTCACCCGCCGCCATGACGTACTATTACGTCATGTGTCGAGAAGAAGTAAAAGGGGTTTTCTGTTTCGCATAAACATCCTATAAAATACTCATTTATGGAGGTAGCTGTAATTCTGTAATGGATTTCTTTTACCTTTATTGCTCCTATCTTCTGTTCCGGGCTGTGGTCACATGACCATGTCCATAGAGCTCCTTCTTATTTCATGTGATGTTATGTCCATGGATAGGAGCAGACAGGCCTTAGACAATACATGGAAATTTCCTGGTCAGCTGATACTCAGGGGCCACCCAAGCCCCCCTGACTGCCACTGGCTGAGTACATATAGATCTCATGTACCTGGTCGGTCGCCGCAGATGCCCTTCTGCTCTCAATTGTATAGATGCCCTCATGACAGCTATACAGTTGAGTACTACTGCGGCTGGGCAGGCCACTATTTGACGTCCATGCAGCTTGCCAGGCGTGGTACTGTAGCTTGCATCCAACCACCTAAACTCCCTGCTCCATATCTTAATTAGAGATGATTGGAGGAGGAGGAGGACAGAATATGACAGCTATTGATGGCCACCATTTAAAACAGCCATACTTTGGGAAAAAAAATATATATTTTTCTTTGTATCACCATATTCTTACCACCATAACTTTTTTATTTTTAGGTCTACGGAGCTGTATGAGGACTCATTTTTTGCAGTGTGGTATGTACTCTTCACTGATATTTTGGTGTGTGTTTGATTTTGTATTCAATTCTTGTGGAGTCACGAAAAAAAACGCAAATTGTCCATATATTTTTTTTTCTATTACACTGTTCACCATATGGGATAAGTATTTTGGGATTTTAATAGTACGTGTGTTTTGGGACACGGCAATGTGTATGATGTTTATTTTTTTATAGCTCATTTTTATTTTAATTTTAGGGAAAGGAGGGAGATTTTAATTTTCATATCAATTTTGTTTTTTTATGTTTTGAAAAACTGAATGAATGAACAGCTTCCCTAATCGTCACTAGGGGGACCGTTCCAACCTCGGGAGCTCCAGAAGGATTAAATATCTGCAATCGGCGTTATCGTTAATTGCAGACATTAATCATGAGTGTCTACTGTTTAAAAGCAGCAGGCACCCGGCGGCTATGCGCCAATGCTCTCAGGAGTGGACGCCAACCTTAGTGAAGTGGTCGGTAATTGGTTAAAGTGACTACCATTGTTCCTGTGCTAAAGAAGTCCCCAGTGTCATCTCTTTGCACTCATGCATTTAGTCATGAAGTGCTTCTAGAGCCTTGTCATTAGGCATATCAAGACCTTGCTGCCATCCTTGATGGACCCCCAACCATTCTACAGACAATGACATAGCTACTATGTTACATCTGGCTCTTGCACACCTGGAAAAGAAGGACACATGTTTTAATGTTGTTTATAGATTTCAGTTCAGCATTCAGCACTATTATTCCTCTGAAATGTGTTAGGATAGTTGAGCTTGATGGAACTCAACACCCTGCTGTTTGTAACTGGATCCTGGACTTCTGAACTGGTTGACCTCAGTCTGTCCGGATGGGCAGTAACATCTCTAGAACCATCACATTGTGCACTGGCGCTCCTCAGGGCTTTGTGATTTGTTGTTTCACTGCTGTTCTCTCTTTTGACTCATGACTGTGCAGCAATGCATAGTTCCAATTACATCACTAAGTTTGTGGATCAGACAACTGTGCTGGGTCTCATAAGTAAAAACAACGAGTCAGCATACATAGAAGAGGTGCAACGATTAACAGGCTTGTGTGAAGTCAATAGCCTGACTGAAAATCGATAAAACTAAGAAGATGGTTGTGGACTTCAGAAGAAGAGTCTTCATTCACTGCTGAATATCAGTGGTTCTTCTGTGGAGATCATCAAGAGCACCACATTTTTGAGTGACCATCTGGCAGAGAACCTCACCTGGTCTCTTAACACTAACTCCATGTGCAAGAAAGCCCAGCAGCATGTCTATTTCTTGAGAAGGCTAAGGAAAGCTCATCTTCCACCTCCCATCCTTACTACCTTTTACAGACGGACTATAGAGAGCATCTGAACAACTGCATCACTGTCTGGTATGGTAATTGTGTAACACCCCGCAGTGGTGTTACCATTCCTACACCCTGCTACGATCTTTAATGGTCTAACATAAATGTCATCTGTGTATTTCTGTCCAGGTCCTCTACACTGTGCATTCCTAATCTTGTTATGCAACTGTTTATTACATGTAATGTGCCTGGTTCACCAGCAGGTGGCAGTGTATATGGTAGAGCTATACTTAGATAGAATGGAACTCACCATTCCATTCTCCACCCTTTGGGCAGAAGTGGGCCAATCCTGCTTGCTACCAGAAGGAGAGGTGGCAGTTCTAGATTGTTCCGGTTTAGACTCCATGTTGGAGCTGAGAAGACCTGAATGAAGTAGCAGTCAGATTAAATAGTTCTTCGGCTGAAAATAAGTTGTTTACTGAGTGTCAGGAGGGGAAAAACAGTCAACAGCACCCCATCCAGGGATACCAGAGCAGATCAGAAGTATAGAAACCAGACTAAAGTAGAGTTTAGTGCAGCATAAAGAAGGAAAACAAAGTGATTAAGCAAGCCTGTCAGTACAGCAGAGTAAGAAAGCAGAGTTGAGTTTGCCTGCCAGTTTATGCTAAAGCCTGCTGGAACCAAGACCAAGCCTGCCAATCGTTTGAATGAAACGTTTATTCAAGTAAAGCTGCCATTGAATTTCATCACAAGGTCTGGACTCAAGTTATTTTTCCTTCATCCCTCAATTATTCCCCCTTTTATTTTGCTTCAAAGCCAAAGCCTGGGGTCCAGCGGTATCCAGGTAGGAGCACCATGACACATAAAGAGACATTTAGGCTGCACTACACCACTCGGCATTCCTACTACACCTGGGACGCAATAGGGGCCTTGGGGGGCAGCGTGTTGCAATTGCAACATTTTAGATCATAAGAACTTACAGCGGATAGTGATGACAGCAGAGAGGATTACTGGTGCCTCTCTTCCCTCCATCACAGATATTTACACCACATGTTGTTTCTGTAAAGCCTTTACTATTGTTGAGGACATCACACACTCAATGCTTCTAGAAAAACGTACCGAAGCATTCAGACCTTTTACTGATCATTATACATTGCTTTTCATAGTACTATGCACTAACTATACATTTTTTTGCACTGGAATGACGCTTTCTGTACAATACTTTATGGTTCTGTTTTGCTCTCTATGCCATTTTTTTTCTTGCACCGTCTTTATATTATTTTTGCACATGTTGCACATGTCGTTTCTTTGTTTTATTTAGTTTTTTTAGTTTTCTGCACCATCAGTCCAGGAGAATAATGTTTAGTTTTTTACTGTGTACTATCAAAAATGTATATGGTTGAAAAGACAATAAAAACCATTTTAACCTATTTGACCATTTTGATTTAATTTGAAAATCCCCACCCTTCATATTAACAGAAAAATAAGTAAAGTTTTATTGACCATACAGCTTTTCAAAATCTGAGTGATTAATACACATAGAGATCAATGCCAGGTCTGTTCAGAAAATGTCAGATTCAGACTTGTAAATCCTTTGTCTTTGTGTTCTGTGAGCACCACTGATGTCTCTTTACATAATGAGCTGCTAACACTTAGCCTTTACGACTGATCACACGCTTATCTGCCTTCCTTACAGGTGGGCAGGGAGGTAAATTGGGCAGAGTACAAATTTGGCATGTTCTGTAGTAAAACACTGACGAGCTGAATTTTGTGAAGATAATTTAGAACTTGGAAAGGAGAATGAATATATAACGTCAGATGAGTAACATTGTGGTAGAAGAAAAAAATAGTTTTCATTTTATGTATACACTGTATGACTGGCTTTATATCTGCTTCCCTAATCTCCCAAAATATCTGGACCATTGTACAAAATAAGCACTTTAACGCTGGGTTCACACCTGAGCGTTTTACAGCGCGTTCAAACGCGCTGTAAAACGCTCAACACATGAAAACCAATGCTTCCCTATGGCCCTGGTTCACACTTGAGCGTTTTACAGCGCGTTTGAAGGCTGCACAAAGGCTGTGTTTCATAATCTATATTATAAAATGTCTGTCTGTCTTTCCTCTATAGGCATCCAGACACCAAAACCGATGGACACCAAATTTGACACATAGGTACATCGGGTGTCTGGGAAGGTTTTTGAAAAGATATCAACTCTCTAGGACATACAGTTCTTAAAATGTTCCCCAAAAATGTATTAGCCATGTCACAAACTAGCGGGTGTGAACCCACTCATGCCACGTGTCCTACCTCCTCTAAGGGCGTTGTCTAAGTGAACCCTTGGATCTTCACAGTACTCCTGATGGTGGGGATAGACTGCCCCGAGGGGAACACCAGGTCACTACCTCTTGAGGAGGATAGGCACACAAGGCAGCTGGTCCAGGTAGACCTGGAGGTACCTGAGAAAGGTACCAGAGGCGCAGGACCAAAGGATATGGCAGAGGCGTAGTCAGACAGGCAAAAGGTCATGGAAGGCGGCACAGGTACAGGTAAGACAATCTGGGTCGGCAACAGGAGAGTCAAGGCAAGCAGGTAGGGATATAATAGGTAGCTGAGTCCAGGAATACAGATACGAATGAGGAACACGAGAACACAAGCTGAAAACAGGAACCTTAGCAGGACACAAGGACCTTGACACTGAGGCATCTGGGAAGGGGGCTGAGCCACTTATATATGCGCAGGAGGTCTAGGATAGGTCAGTGAAGTCACATGACTAATCCCATAAAGCCCAGAAAGTGACGCGCGTCGGCCCTTAAGGAAGTGCTGCAGGAACAAGCAGCAAGCATGCTGTGACAAGGGTTGAGAGCAAACTGTGGAGCAGATCCCAGAACAACAGCATCCACACAGACAGAGCCCAGGACTGCAGCGGTGAATGGGAAGCACCGGCCGCAGATCACCGCTGAACACAGTGCCCGGGACTGCAGCAGTAAGCAAGGGAACAGCGGCGCACAGCAGCCATTGTTACAAGCCAGTAGGGGCTCATCACAGGTTCTTTACTCATATCCTACCATACACATTAGCCAATAGAAGTTGGAGGTCCTTTACTCATATTGTAACTGCCATACACATGGACACATGACCCTTATTAGCCAAGGGAAGCTCACAGGTCTTTCACTCATATCTTAATAAACACGGACACATGACCCTTATTAGTCAATATAAGCTCTCAGGTCTTCAGTCTTGACATACACTGTTATAGATCACTGTTAAGAGGGCGTAATGCTGTGGAGATCACTTTTAAGGGGGCAGGGTTCTGTGAAGGTCAATGTTAAGGGAGTGTGGCGGCTTGGAGGTCACTGTTAGGGGAGTGGGTGCTGTCAAGGTCAATATTAATGGGGTAGGGCACTGTGGAGGTCATTGTTAAGTGGGCAGGGTGCTGTGGAGGTCACAGTTAAGGGGTGGAGTAATGTGGAGGTCAATGTTAAGGGGGTGGGTGCTGTGAAGGTCACAGTTAAGAGAATGAGGTGCTACGGAGCTCACTGTTAAGGTGCAGGGTGCTGTGGGGGTCACTGTTAATGGGGCGGGGTGCTTTGGAAGGTATTATTATGGAAGATAGGGCACTGTGAAGGTCACAGTTAAAGGGGTAGGGTAACATAGTAACATAGTAGTAACATAGTACATAAGGCCGAAAAAAGACATTTGTCCATCCAGTTCGGCCTGTCATCCTGCAAGTTTATCCAGAGGAAGGCAAAAAAAAACCTGTGAGGTAGAAGCCAATTTTCCTCACTTTAGGGGAATAAAAAATTCCTTCCCGACTCCAATCAGGCAATCAGAATAACTCCCTGGATCAACGACCCCTCTCTAGTAGCTATAGCCTGTAATATTATTACACTCCAGAAATACATCCAGGCCCCTCTTGAATTCCTTTATTGTACTCACCATCACCACCTCCTCAGGCTGAGAGTCCCATAGTCTCACTGCTCTTACCGTAAAGAATCCTCTTCTATGTTTGTGTACAAACCTTCTTTCCTCCAGACGCAGAGGATGTCCCCTCGTCACAGTCCTGGGGATAAATAGATGATGGGATAGATCTCTGTACTGACCCCTGATATATTTATACATAGTAATTAGATCTCCCCTCAGTCGTCTTTTTTCTAAAGTGAATAACCCTAATTTTGATAATCTTTCAGGGTACTGTAGTTGCCCCATTCCAGTTATTACTTTAGTTGCCCTCCTCTGGACCCTCTCCAGCTCTGCTATGTCTGCTTTGTTCACTGGAGCCCAGAACTGTACACAGTACTCCATGTGTGGTCTGACTAATGATTTGTAAAGTGGCAGGACTATGTTCTCATCACGGGCATCTATGCCCCTTTTGATGCAACCCATTATCTTATTGGCCTTGGCAGCAGCTGCCTGACACTGTTTTTTGCAGCTTAGTTTGCTGTTTATTAAAATTCCTAGATCCTTTTCCATGTCAGTGTTACCGAGTGTTTTACCATTTAATAAGTACGGGTGACTTGCATTATTCCTTCCCATGTGCATAACTTTACATTTGTCAGTGTTAAACCTCATCTGCCACTTATCTGCCCAAGACTGCAATCTATCCAGATCCCTCTGTAGTAGTATACTGTCCTCTTCAGTGTTAATTACTTTACACTGTTTAGTGTCATCTGCGAAAAATAATATTTTACTATGCAAGCCTTCTACAAGATCATTAATAAACATATTGAGGAGAATAGGGCCCAATACTGACCCCTGAGGTACTCCACTAGTGACAGTGACCCAATCTGAGTATGTACCATTAATAACCACCCTCTGTTTTCTATCATTGAGCCAGTTACTTACCCACTTACAGAAGTTTTCTCCCAGTCCGAGCATTCTCATTTTATATACTAACCTTTTATGTGGTACAGTGTCAAATGCTTTGGAGAAGTCCAGATACACGACACCCATTGATTTGCTTATTTCCGTTAAGATGCTCTAACATAGCATCTCTCAGAAAACCTTCAAACAGTTTACCCACAACAGATGTTAAACTTACCGGCCTATAGATTCCAGGCTCTGTTTTTGGACCGTTTTTGAATATTGGCACCACATTTGCCATGCGCCAATCCTGTGGGACATTCTCTGTCAATATAGAGTCTACAAATATCAGAAATAAGGGTCTGGCTATGACATTACTTAATTCCCTTAGGATACGGGGGTGTATGCCATCCGGTCCTGGCGATTTGTCTATTTTAATCTTTTTAAGTCGCTGATATACTTCTTCCTGGGTCAGACAGGACACTTTTAATGGGGAATTTATTTCAACATTCTGCATGTCATCTGACAGTTTATTTTCCTCAGTGAATACATTGGAGAAAAAAATATTTAACAGCTTTGCTTTCTCCTCGTCGCTCTCTGCGACTCCCCCCTCATTACTCTTTAAAGGGCCGACACCTTCAGATTTATACTTTTTAGCATTTATATAATTGAAGAATATTTTAGGGTTAGTTTTACTCTCTTTGGCAATTAATCTCTCGGTCTCTAGTTTGGACGCTTTTATTTGTTTTTTACATGTTCTATTTTTTTCCTTATAGTTTTTCAGTGCTTCCGTGCTAGCCTTCTGTTTTAGTGTTTTATATGCTTTCTTTTTGTCATTTATTGCTTTCTTTACAGTTCTGTTTATCCACATTGGTTTATTTTTGTTCCTTAACCTTTAATTCCCATACGGTATGTACCTCTCACAATGAGATTTTAGGATGCTTTTAAAGATATCCCATTTTGTGGCTGTATTTTTATTTGTGAGGACTTTATCCCATTTAGTTAGGCCTATGGCCTCTCTTAGTTGGCTAAATTTAGCTTTTTTGAAGTTTGGTATTTTTGTTCCTCCCTGTAGAAACGCTCTTTTGAATAATTGGAAGGTTATTACTTTGTGGTCACTATTTCCCAGGTGTCCCCCAACCTGCACGTCTGTTGTTCTGTCAGGCCTATTGGTTAATACTAAGTCCAGTATGGCCGTCCCTCTAGTCGGGTCCTGAACCAGTTGGGAGAGGTAATTGTCTTTGGTTATTGCCAAGAACCTGTTTCCCTTATAAGATATACAAGTTTCAGTTTCCCAGTCTATATATGGGTAGTTGAAGTCCCCCATAATAACCACCTCTTTATGATTTGCCGCCTTGTCAATCTCATTTAGTAGTAGATTTTCTGTGGACTCTAGTATATTAGGTGGTTTATAGTAAACTCATATTAGTAATTTATTATTGTTTTTAGCTCCATGTATCTCTACCCACAGTGACTCCACATGTTCATGTCCCTCACTTATATCTTCATGGAGTGTGGACTTTAGACCGGACTTTACATAAAGTAACACCATCAATGGTCTCTAACTCAAGAGGTACACTCTTCAAATATATGAAATCACACAAAGAAAGGAGTGCAACCACATCAATTTTTTAAGATTAAAAAATAACATTTTATTTATATCATGGTAAAACAACATGTATTATAGTACATAAATATGTGTACACGGGGACAAATCACAGATATAAATCACCTTTTCAACAGACCCATAGCACTAAATTATGCCGAGATCTACCCCCTTGCATTGTACTCTCCGGAAACTCCCAGACAAATCACACTGAGGGGATCTGGATCAAGGCAAATGATTAAACTGCACGCATGCTATCTATGTGGACTTGTGCCTCACTTATGCAGCTCTAATCTACAGATTTAACAAAGCCGAAAAGGTGCACTACATGACTATTTTACATACCAAAATGCAGGGGCTGCTGGCAAGGTGAAGTTACTCCTCAACGCGCGTTTCGCGTATAGTTTGCTTCCTCAGGAGGAGTTGAAAATCAGGGGACAGGGAACAGATTAAAAAGCAGCCGCTCACCAATCAAGCGCTAGGCTTGCGATCATGTGATGTATCACATGACCCCCACGTCACTACAACGGCGCATGGCCAATCTGCATCCGCCGCATCCCTAGGCTTCCGCCCTTCCCCTGAGGCCGATAGAGGAGAGGGCGGTCAAATTGATCGCCATCGCCTCCACCAAACCTACACTTGAGAGAAAGGGCCGAAGCGGACCGGCAGACCGAACGGCCATGCGCACAAGTAACCAATATCAATCGCAGCACTGATGATCACCCATATTCTTATGTTTAAAACAATGTACTGCTGCGATATGACATCTGGCCGATGGATACTTATAAGGTCCTTAATATTGCAGCCATTATTATATTTTGAAGAAAAAAGTGCTAGTGCATACCATAAAAAGTTCATATCATTGTATGTACTCTTGATTTTTAGTTCATGACTCAAAAGTGACTAGTTCATATAATGAAATAAAGTGCAAGTGCTTATTATACTCTAACCCATGGAGAATTCATATCCATGAATCATAATCAGTAGTTCATAAATCTAAAATAACAAATTCATACCATGACACAAAGTGCAAGTGCATATTAAACCTTAAGCCATGAAGAGTTCATATCAATATATACTCATAATTTATAATTCATAACTCAAATAACATAATTATTCCCTGAAATTATTAGTACATTACAAAATTATTGTGACTGGATTAATGAAGCAAACAAATTAAGATAATGATAAATTTAAAGTGTTAATATCATCTAACCACATATAATTAGTGCCTAATAATAATAGTGTGTATATTACTAAAGCTCCTAATAATAATATAAAATTGTGCATATATAAACGTATATAGTAAAAAATGCTGCAAATTTAATAAATATATAAGAAGGATCTCAATTTGAGGCCAAAGGGGGACCTAATTCATTAGATGATATATCAAGATCCAAATGACGCGCAGATCACGGCATACATCAATATTCACGGTGAGTCAACAAACTAGAAAAATATGTAAAACAAAAATTAATATGCATATTCTACATATCATATGACAACAACACATTTTAAAAAGAAATGGGTAAAGAAATCCCATATCCACCCCTAAAATGAAGTCACTGTTCAAAGGAAGGAGCCGAAGCCAAAACTTTCATTCAATCCCTTGGGGGTCAGAGTTTTTAATCTAAAAATCCATCTGGTCTCAATCTGGGCTAGGATTTTACTGTAATTGCCCCCTCTGATCCCCAGGTGTACTTTATCAATCCCTCTAAACCTCAGTCCGGTTGGATTGCTTGAATGATGGATTTTAAAATGTTTGGGAAGAGTTTTCAGATCATTCAGATCAACAGTCTCTTTGGCTTTTTCGATGTCCCGCACATGTTCTCTTACTCTTTTGCGGAACTCCCTTGTGGTCAGACCAATGTAGATCTTATTACATGGGCAGGTCGCGTAATAAATGATACCAGTGGACATGCAGGAGATATATTCTCTGATATCATAAATTCTGCTTTTATCGGAATCCGTAAACTGTGTTGACCTATCGATGTTAGCGCATGCTTTGCAGGCGCCACATGGATAGGACCCCTTAATCAAGGTTTGATCATTTGTTTTTCGCCCTGGTATATAATGGCTGCGTACTATTGTATCTTTTAAGTTCCTAGAGCGTCTTGCCGTTAAAAGAGGTTTCTCTGAAATACATTTACTCAGTTTAGTGTCCGTCTTAAGAATATTCCAATGCTTGTTTAAAATTTCATATAGGCATTTCCACTGGTTATTATAATTTGTAATAAACCTTATATCCTGATTAGTAGTAGATGTCATCTTCCCAATTTTTTTCTACTCATTGGGACATAATAGTTGTTCTCTTTTACGTCCCTTCGCTAATTGGATGCCCTTTCTAATCTGTCTGTTACTATATCCTCTTTCTTTGAACCGATTTTTTAGTTTTTCAGATTCCTCCAGGTAGTTTATTTCATTTGAGCATATTCTTTTAAGGCGTATAAACTGACCTTTAGGAATTCCATCAATTGTGGATCTCGGATGCGCTGAGTTGGCATGTAATAAGGAGTTAACTGCAGTTGTTTTCCTGTATATTTCTGTCTGCAGTTTTCCTTCATCATCAGCTTTGATCTTAATGTCCAAAAAATCGATTACACGTCCTGCTTTAAAGGAGAGCTTGATGTTAGACGTATTGTTGTTTAAAGTACTCATAAATAGAGTTGAGCGAACACCTGGATGTTCGGGTTCGAGAAGTTCGGCCGAACATCCCGGAAATGTTCGGGTTCGGGATCCGAACCCGATCCGAACTTCGTCCCGGATCCCGAACCCCATTGAAGTCAATGGGGACCCGAACTTTTCGGCACTAAAAAGGCTGTAAAACAGCCCAGGAAAGAGCTAGAGGGCTGCAAAAGGCAGCAACATGTAGGTAAATCCCCTGCAAACAAATGTGGATAGGGAAATGAATTAAAATAAAAATTAAATAAATAAAAATTAACCAAAATCAATTGGAGAGAGGTTCCATAGCAGAGAATCTGGCTTCCCGTCACCCACCACTGGAACAGTCCATTCTCAGATATTTAGGCCCCGGCACCCAGGCAGAGGAGAGAGGTCCCGTAACAGAGAATCTGTCTTCATGTCAGCAGAGAATTAGTCTGCATGTCATAGCAGAGAATGAGGCTTCACGTCAGCCACCACTGCAACAGTCCATTGGCATATATTTAGGCCCAGCACCCAGGCAGAGGAGGGAGGTCCCGTAACAGAGAATCTGTCTTCATGTCAGCAGAGAATTAGTCTGCATGTCATAGCAGAGAATGAGGCTTCACGTCAGCCACCACTGCAACAGTCCATTGGCATATATTTAGGCCCAGCACACACACAGGCAGAGGAGAGAGGTCCCGTAACAGAGAATCTGGCTTCATGTCAGCAGAGAATCAGTCTGCATGTCATAGCAGAGAATGAGGCTTCACGTCAGCCACCACTGCAACAGTCCATTGGCATATATTTAGGCCCAGCACACACACAGGCAGAGGAGAGAGGTCCCGTAACAGAGGATCTGGCTTCATGTCAGCAGAGAATCAGTCTGCATGTCATAGCAGAGAATCAGGCTTCACGTCAGCCACCACTGCAACAGTCCATTGTCATAAATTTAGGCCCAGCACCCAGGCAGAGGAGAGAGGTCCCGTAACAGACAATCTGGCTTCATGTCAGCAGAGAATTAGTCTGCATGTCATAGCAGAGAATGAGGCTTCACGTCAGCCACCACTGCAACAGTCCATTGGCATATATTTAGGCCTAGCACACAGGCAGAGGAGAGAGGTCCCGTAACAGACAATCTGGCTTCATGTCAGCAGAGAATCAGTCTGCATGTCATAGCAGAGAATGAGGCTTCACGTCACCCACCACTGCAACAGTCCATTGGCATATATTTAGGCCTAGCACACAGGCAGAGCAGAGAGGTCCCGTAACAGACAATCTGGCTTCATGACAGCAGAGAATCAGTCTGCATGTCATAGCAGAGAATGAGGCTTCACGTCACCCACCACTGCAACAGTCCATTGGCATATATTTAGGCCTAGCACACAGGCAGAGCAGAGAGGTCCCGTAACAGACGATCTGGCTTCATGTCAGCAGAGAATCAGTCTGCATGTCATAGCAGAGAATGAGGCTTCACGTCAGCCACCACTGCAACAGTCCATTGGCATATATTTAGGCCTAGCACACAGGCAGAGGAGAGAGGTCCCGTAACAGACAATCTGGCTTCATGTCAGCAGAGAATCAGTCTGCATGTCATAGCAGAGAATGAGGCTTCACGTCACCCACCACTGCAACAGTCCATTGGCATATATTTAGGCCCAGCACCCAGGCAGAGGAGGGAGGTCCCGTAACAGAGAATCTGTCTTCATGTCAGCAGAGAATTAGTCTGCATGTCATAGCAGAGAATGAGGCTTCACGTCAGCCACCACTGCAACAGTCCATTGGCATATATTTAGGCCCAGCACCCAGGCAGAGGAGGGAGGTCCCGTAACAGACAATCTGGCTTCATGTCAGCAGAGAATCAGTCTGCATGTCATAGCAGAGAATGAGGCTTCACGTCACCCACCACTGCAACAGTCCATTGGCATATATTTAGGCCCAGCACCCAGGCAGAGGAGGGAGGTCCCGTAACAGAGAATCTGTCTTCATGTCAGCAGAGAATTAGTCTGCATGTCATAGCAGAGAATGAGGCTTCACGTCAGCCACCACTGCAACAGTCCATTGGCATATATTTAGGCCTAGCACACAGGCAGAGGAGAGAGGTCCCGTAACAGAGAATCTGGCTTCATGTCAGCAGAGAATTAGTCTGCATGTCATAGCAGAGAATGAGGCTTCACGTCAGCCACCACTGCAACAGTCCATTGGCATATATTTAGGCCCAGCACCCAGGCAGAGGAGGGAGGTCCCGTAACAGAGAATCTGTCTTCATGTCAGCAGAGAATTAGTCTGCATGTCATAGCAGAGAATGAGGCTTCACGTCAGCCACCACTGCAACAGTCCATTGGCATATATTTAGGCCCAGCACACACAGGCAGAGGAGAGAGGTCCCGTAACAGAGAATCTGGCTTCATGTCAGCAGAGAATCAGTCTGCATGTCATAGCAGAGAATGAGGCTTCACGTCAGCCACCACTGCAACAGTCCATTGGCATATATTTAGGCCCAGCACACACACAGGCAGAGGAGAGAGGTCCCGTAACAGAGAATCTGGCTTCATGTCAGCAGAGAATCAGTCTGCATGTCATAGCAGAGAATGAGGCTTCACGTCAGCCACCACTGCAACAGTCCATTGGCATATATTTAGGCCCAGCACACACACAGGCAGAGGAGAGAGGTCCCGTAACAGAGAATCTGGCTTCATGTCAGCAGAGAATCAGTCTGCATGTCATAGCAGAGAATGAGGCTTCACGTCAGCCACCACTGCAACAGTCCATTGGCATATATTTAGGCCCAGCACCCAGGCAGAGGAGAGAGGTCCCGTAACAGACAATCTGGCTTCATGTCAGCAGAGAATTAGTCTGCATGTCATAGCAGAGAATGAGGCTTCACGTCAGCCACCACTGCAACAGTCCATTGGCATATATTTAGGCCTAGCACACAGGCAGAGGAGAGAGGTCCCGTAACAGAGAATCTGGCTTCATGTCAGCAGAGAATCAGTCTGCATGTCATAGCAGAGAATGAGGCTTCACGTCAGCCACCACTGCAACAGTCCATTGGCATATATTTAGGCCCAGCACACACACAGGCAGAGGAGAGAGGTCCCGTAACAGAGGATCTGGCTTCATGTCAGCAGAGAATCAGTCTGCATGTCATAGCAGAGAATCAGGCTTCACGTCAGCCACCACTGCAACAGTCCATTGTCATAATTTAGGCCCAGCACCCAGGCAGAGGAGAGAGGTCCCGTAACAGACAATCTGGCTTCATGTCAGCAGAGAATTAGTCTGCATGTCATAGCAGAGAATGAGGCTTCACGTCAGCCACCACTGCAACAGTCCATTGGCATATATTTAGGCCCAGCACCCAGGCAGAGGAGAGAGGTCCCGTAACAGAGAATCTGGCTTCATGTCAGCAGAGAATCAGTCTGCATGTCATAGCAGAGAATGAGGCTTCACTGTCACCCACCACTGCAACAGTCCATTGGCATATATTTAGGCCTAGCACACAGGCAGAGGAGAGGTTCATTCAACTTTGGGTAGCCTCGCAATATAATGGTAAAATGAAAATAAAAATAGGATTGAATGAGGAAGTGCCCTGGAGTCCAATAATATATGGTTATGGGGAGGTAGTTAATGTCTAATCTGGACAAGGGACGGACAGGTCCTGTGGGATCCATGCCTGGTTCATTTTTATGAACGTCAGCTTGTCCACATTGGCTGTAGACAGGCGGCTGCGTTTGTCTGTAATGACGCCCCCTGCCGTGCTGAATACACGTTCAGACAAAACGCTGGCTGCCGGGCAGGCCAGCACCTCCAAGGCATAAAAGGCTAGCTCTGGCCACGTGGACAATTTAGAGACCCAGAAGTTGAATGGGGCCGAACCATCAGTCAGTACGTGGAGGGGTGTGCACACGTACTGTTCCACCATGTTAGTGAAATGTTGCCTCCTGCTAACACGTTGCGTATCAGGTGGTGGTGCAGTTAGCTGTGGCGTGTTGACAAAAGTTTTCCACATCTCTGCCATGCTAACCCTGCCCTCAGAGGAGCTGGCCGTGACACAGCTGCCTTGGCGACCTCTTGCTCCTCCTCTGCCTTGGCCTTGGGCTTCCACTTGTTCCCCTGTGACATTTGGGAATGCTCTCAGTAGCGCGTCTACCAACGTGCGCTTGTACTCGCGCATCTTCCTATCACGCTCCAGTGCAGGAAGTAAGGTGGGCACATTGTCTTTGTAGCGTGGATCCAGCAGGGTGGCAACCCAGTAGTCCGCACAGGTTAAAATGTGGGCAACTCTGCTGTCGTTGCGCAGGCACTGCAGCATGTAGTCGCTCATGTGTGCCAGGCTGCCCAGGGGTAAGGACAAGCTGTCCTCTGTGGGAGGCGTATCGTCATCGTCCTGCCTTTCCCCCCAGCCACGCACCAGTGATGGACCCGAGCTGCGTTGGGTGCCACCCCGCTGTGACCATGCTTCATCCTCATCCTCCTCCACCTCCTCCTCATCCTCGTCCTCCTCGTCCTCCAGTAGTGGGCCCTGGCTGGCCACATTTGTACCTGGCCTCTGCTGTTGCCAAAAACCTCCCTCTGAGTCACTTCGAAGAGACTGGCCTGAAAGTGCTAAAAATGACCCCTCTTCCTCCTCCTCCTCCTCCTCCTGGGCCACCTCCTCTTCCATCATCGCCCTAAGTGTTTTCTCAAGGAGACATAGAAGTGGTATTGTAACGCTGATAACGGTGTCATCGCCACTGGCCATGTTGGTGGAGTACTCGAAACAGCGCAACAGGGCACACAGGTCTCGCATGGAGGCCCAGTCATTGGTGGTGAAGTGGTGCTGTTCTGTAGTGCGACTGACCCGTGCGTGCTGCAGCTGAAACTCCACTATGGCCTGCTGCTGCTCGCACAGTCTGTCCAGCATGTGCAAGGTGGAGTTCCACCTGGTGGGCACGTCGCATATGAGGCGGTGAGCGGGAAGGCCGAAGTTACGCTGTAGCGCAGACAGGCGAGCAGCAGCAGGATGTGAACGCCGGAAGCGCGAACAGACGGCCCGCACTTTATGCAGCAGCTCTGACATGTCGGGGTAGTTGTGAATGAACTTCTGCACCACCAAATTCAGCACATGCGCCAAGCAAGGGATGTGCGTCAAATTGGCTAGTCCCAGAGCTGCAACGAGATTTCGCCCATTATCACACACCACCAGGCCGGGCTTGAGGCTCACCGGCAGCAACCACTCGTCGGTCTGTTGTTCTATACCCCGCCACAACTCCTGTGCGGTGTGGGGCCTGTCCCCCAAACATATGAGTTTCAGAATGGCCTGCTGACGTTTACCCCGGGCTGTGCTGAAGTTGGTGGTGAAGGTGTGTGGCTGACTGGATGAGCAGGTGGAAGAAGAGGAGGAGGAAGCCGAGAAGGAGGAGGTGGCAACAGGAGGCAAAGAATGTTGCCCTGCGATCCTTGGCGGCGGAAGGACGTGCGCCAAACAGCTCTCCGCCTGGGGCCCAGCTGCCACTACATTTACCCAGTGTGCAGTTAGGGAGATATAGCGTCCCTGGCCGTGCTTACTGGTCCACGTATCTGTGGTTAGGTGGACCTTGCTACAGATGGCGTTGCGCAGTGCACACTTGATTTTATCGGATACTTGGTTGTGCAGGGAAGGCACGGCTCTCTTGGAGAAGTAGTGCCGGCTGGGAACAACATACTGTGGGACAGCAAGCGACATGAGCTGTTTGAAGCTGTCTGTGTCCACCAGCCTAAATGACAGCATTTCATAGGCCAGTAGTTTAGAAATGCTGGCATTCAGGGCCAGGGATCGAGGGTGGCTAGGTGGGAATTTACGCTTTCTATCAAATGTTTGTGAGATGGAGAGCTGAACGCTGGCGTGTGACATGGTTGAGACGCTTGGTGACGGAGGTGGTGGTGGTGGTGTTGGTGGTACATCCCCTGTTTGCTGGGCGGCAGGTGCCAACGTTCCTCCAGAGGCGGAGGAAGAGGCCGAGGCGGCAGCAGCAGAATAGGCCGAGGCGGCAGCAGCAGAAGAGGTAGCAGGGGGAGCCTGAGTGACTTCCTTGGTTTTAAGGTGTTTACTCCACTGCAGTTCATGCTTTGCATGCAGGTGCCTGGTCATGCAGGTTGTGCTCAGGTTCAGAACGTTAATGCCTCGCTTCAGGCTCTGATGGCACAGCGTGCAAACCACTCGGGTCTTGTCGTCAGCACATTGTTTGAAGAAGTGCCATGCCAGGGAACTCCTTGAAGCTGCCTTTGGGGTGCTCGGTCCCAGATGGCGGCGGTCAGTAGCAGGCGGAGTCTCTTGGCGGCGGGTGTTCTGCTTTTGCCCACTGCTCCCTCTTTTGCTACGCTGTTGGCTCGGTCTCACCACTGCCTCTTCCTCCGAACTGTGAAAGTCAGTGGCACGACCTTCATTCCATGTGGGGTCTAGGACCTCATCGTCCCCTGCATCGTCTTCCACCCAGTCTTGATCCCTGACCTCCTGTTCAGTCTGCACACTGCAGAAAGACGCAGCAGTTGGCACCTGTGTTTCGTCATCATCAGAGACATGCTGAGGTGGTATTCCCATGTCCTCATCATCAGGAAACATAAGTGGTTGTGCGTCAGTGCATTCTATGTCTTTCACCGCTGGGGAAGGGCTAGGTGGATGCCCTTGGGAAACCCTGCCAGCGGAGTCTTCAAACAGCATAAGAGACTGCTGCATAACTTGAGGCTGAGACAGTTTCCCTGGTATGCATGGGGGTGATGTGACAGACTGATGGGGTTGGTTTTCAGGCGCCATCTGTGCGCTTTCTGCAGAAGACTGGGTGGGAGATAATGTGAACGTGCTGGATCCACTGTCGGCCACCCAATTGACTAATGCCTGTACCTGCTCAGGCCTTACCATCCTTAGAACGGCATTGGGCCCCACCATATATCGCTGTAAATTCTGGCGGCTACTGGGACCTGAGGTAGTTGGTACACTAGGACGTGTGGATGTGGCAGAACGGCCACGTCCTCTCCCAGCACCAGAGGGTCCACTAACACCACCACGACCATGTCCACGTCCGCGTCCCTTACTAGATGTTTTTCTCATTGTTATGGTTCACCACAACAACAAATATATTATTTGGCCCAATGTATTGTATTCAAATTCAGCGGGATATAAATTTGAGGCCTAGTATTTAGGCGCTGGGTGACCGGTATGGATTTAGTGACAGAATTAGACTTGGAAATGCACAGAAGCGTGTGTGTGTGAAGTTATTCTGAATGACCCTATGTGCACCTTGAATATTATATACCCTTTTAGGGATAGATTTCAAATAGCTCTGATATAGCAGAAACGACTAAATTATGAAATTGCTAAATTGGGAATTGTATTTCAACCCAGAACAAAAATGTGCTTTGACGGACACTAAATAACTTCCAGCCAGCTACAGACAGCGTAACGAGAGATTTAGCAGGATATAAATTTGAGGCCTAGTATTTAGGCGCTGGGTGACAGGTATGGGTTTAGTGACAGAATTAGACTTGGAAATACACAGTAGCGGGTGTGTGTGAAGTTATTCTGAATGACCCAATGTGCACCTTGAATATTATATACCCTTTTAGGGATAGATTTCAAATAGCTCTGATATAGCAGAAACCACTAAATTATGAAATTGCTAAATTGGGAATTGTATTTCAACCCAGAACAAGAAATGTGCTTGAACGGACACTAAATAACTCGCCCAGCTACAGCACTAAGGACAGATTTAGCAGGATATAAATTTGAGGCCTAGTATTTAGGCGCTGGGTGACAGGTATGGGTTTAGTGACAGAATTAGACTTGGAAATACACAGTAGCGGGTGTGTGTGAAGTTATTCTGAATGACCCAATGTGCACCTTGAATATTATATACCCTTTTAGGGATAGATTTCAAATAGCTCTGATATAGCAGAAACCACTAAATTATGAAATTGCTAAATTGGGAATTGTATTTCAACCCAGAACAAGAAATGTGCTTGAACGGACACTAAATAACTCGCCCAGCTACAGCACTAACGAGAGATTTAGCAGGATATAAATTTGAGGCCTAGTATTTAGGCGCTGGGTGACAGGTATGGGTTTAGTGACAGAATTAGACTTGGAAATACACAGTAGCGGGTGTGTGTGAAGTTATTCTGAATGACCCAATGTGCACCTTGAATATTATATACCCTTTTAGGGATAGATTTCAAATAGCTCTGATATAGCAGAAACCACTAAATTATGAAATTGCTAAATTGGGAATTGTATTTCAACCCAGAACAAGAAATGTGCTTGAACGGACACTAAATAACTCGCCCAGCTACAGCACTAACGAGCAGATTTAGCAGGATATAAATTTGAGGCCTAGTATTTAGGCGCTGGGTGACAGGTATGGGTTTAGTGACAGAATTAGACTTGGAAATACACAGTAGCGGGTGTGTGTGAAGTTATTCTGAATGACCCAATGTGCACCTTGAATATTATATACCCTTTTAGGGATAGATTTCAAATAGCTCTGATATAGCAGAAACCACTAAATTATGAAATTGCTAAATTGGGAATTGTATTTCAACCCAGAACAAGAAATGTGCTTGAACGGACACTAAATAACTCGCCCAGCTACAGCACTAAGGACAGATTTAGCGGGATATAAATTTGAGGCCTAGTATTTAGGCGCTGGGTGACAGGTATGGGTTTAGTGCCAGAATTAGACTTGGAAATACACAGTAGCGGGTGTGTGTGAAGTTATTCTGAATGACCCAATGTGCACCTTGAATATTATATACCCTTTTAGGGATAGATTTCAAATAGCTCTGATATAGCAGAAACCACTAAATTATGAAATTGCTAAATTGGGAATTGTATTTCAACCCAGAACAAGAAATGTGCTTGAACGGACACTAAATAACTCGCCCAGCTACAGCACTAAGGACAGATTTAGCGGGATATAAATTTGAGGCCTAGTATTTAGGCGCTGGGTGACAGGTATGGGTTTAGTGACAGAATTAGACTTGGAAATACACAGTAGCGGGTGTGTGTGAAGTTATTCTGAATGACCCAATGTGCACCTTGAATATTATATACCCTTTTAGGGATAGATTTCAAATAGCTCTGATATAGCAGAAACCACTAAATTATGAAATTGCTAAATTGGGAATTGTATTTCAACCCAGAACAAGAAATGTGCTTGAACGGACACTAAATAACTCGCCCAGCTACAGCACTAAGGACAGATTTAGCGGGATATAAATTTGAGGCCTAGTATTTAGGCGCTGGGTGACAGGTATGGGTTTAGTGACAGAATTAGACTTGGAAATACACAGTAGCGGGTGTGTGTGAAGTTATTCTGAATGACCCAATGTGCACCTTGAATATTATATACCCTTTTAGGGATAGATTTCAAATAGCTCTGATATAGCAGAAACCACTAAATTATGAAATTGCTAAATTGGGAATTGTATTTCAACCCAGAACAAGAAATGTGCTTGAACGGACACTAAATAACTCGCCCAGCTACAGCACTAAGGACAGATTTAGCGGGATATAAATTTGAGGCCTAGTATTTAGGCGCTGGGTGACAGGTATGGGTTTAGTGACAGAATTAGACTTGGAAATACACAGTAGCGGGTGTGTGTGAAGTTATTCTGAATGACCCAATGTGCACCTTGAATATTATATACCCTTTTAGGGATAGATTTCAAATAGCTCTGATATAGCAGAAACCACTAAATTATGAAATTGCTAAATTGGGAATTGTATTTCAACCCAGAACAAGAAATGTGCTTGAACGGACACTAAATAACTCGCCCAGCTACAGCACTAAGGACAGATTTAGCGGGATATAAATTTGAGGCCTAGTATTTAGGCGCTGGGTGACAGGTATGGGTTTAGTGCCAGAATTAGACTTGGAAATACACAGTAGCGGGTGTGTGTGAAGTTATTCTGAATGACCCAATGTGCACCTTGAATATTATATACCCTTTTAGGGATAGATTTCAAATAGCTCTGATATAGCAGAAACCACTAAATTATGAAATTGCTAAATTGGGAATTGTATTTCAACCCAGAACAAGAAATGTGCTTGAACGGACACTAAATAACTCGCCCAGCTACAGCACTAAGGACAGATTTAGCGGGATATAAATTTGAGGCCTAGTATTTAGGCGCTGGGTGACAGGTATGGGTTTAGTGCCAGAATTAGACTTGGAAATACACAGTAGCGGGTGTGTGTGAAGTTATTCTGAATGACCCAATGTGCACCTTGAATATTATATACCCTTTTAGGGATAGATTTCAAATAGCTCTGATATAGCAGAAACCACTAAATTATGAAATTGCTAAATTGGGAATTGTATTTCAACCCAGAACAAGAAATGTGCTTGAACGGACACTAAATAACTCGCCCAGCTACAGCACTAAGGACAGATTTAGCGGGATATAAATTTGAGGCCTAGTATTTAGGCGCTGGGTGACAGGTATGGGTTTAGTGCCAGAATTAGACTTGGAAATACACAGTAGCGGGTGTGTGTGAAGTTATTCTGAATGACCCAATGTGCACCTTGAATATTATATACCCTTTTAGGGATAGATTTCAAATAGCTCTGATATAGCAGAAACCACTAAATTATGAAATTGCTAAATTGGGAATTGTATTTCAACCCAGAACAAGAAATGTGCTTGAACGGACACTAAATAACTCGCCCAGCTACAGCACTAAGGACAGATTTAGCGGGATATAAATTTGAGGCCTAGTATTTAGGCGCTGGGTGACAGGTATGGGTTTAGTGCCAGAATTAGACTTGGAAATACACAGTAGCGGGTGTGTGTGAAGTTATTCTGAATGACCCAATGTGCACCTTGAATATTATATACCCTTTTAGGGATAGATTTCAAATAGCTCTGATATAGCAGAAACCACTAAATTATGAAATTGCTAAATTGGGAATTGTATTTCAACCCAGAACAAGAAATGTGCTTGAACGGACACTAAATAACTCGCCCAGCTACAGCACTAAGGACAGATTTAGCGGATATAAATTTGAGGCCTAGTATTTAGGCGCTGGGTGACAGGTATGGGTTTAGTGACAGAATTAGACTTGGAAATACACAGTAGCGGGTGTGTGTGAAGTTATTCTGAATGACCCAATGTGCACCTTGAATATTATATACCCTTTTAGGGATAGATTTCAAATAGCTCTGATATAGCAGAAACCACTAAATTATGAAATTGCTAAATTGGGAATTGTATTTCAACCCAGAACAAGAAATGTGCTTGAACGGACACTAAATAACTCGCCCAGCTACAGCACTAAGGACAGATTTAGCTGGATATAAATTTGAGGCCTAGTATTTAGGCGCTGGGTGACAGGTATGGGTTTAGTGACAGAATTAGACTTGGAAATACACAGTAGCGGGTGTGTGAAGTTATTCTGAATGACCCTATGTGCACCTTGAATATATATACCCTTTTAGGGATAGATTTCAAATAGCTCTGATATAGCAGAAACCACTAAATTATGAAATTGCTAAATTGGGAATTGTATTTCAACCCAGAACAAGAAATGTGCTTGAACGGACACTAAATAACTCGCCCAGCTACAGCACTAGGGACAGATTTAGCTGGATATAAATTTGAGGCCTAGTATTTAGGCGCTGGGTGACCGGTATGGATTTAGTGACAGAATTAGACTGGGATATGGCCAAAAAATAAACAGACTATTGCTGGTTAAATGCACTTGGTGTGACAGCTTCACCCTGATGTAGGCTTTAGCCAAAAAACAACCACACCATTGAGGGTTAAATGCACTTGGTGACAGGCGCAGCTTGCCCCTGATTTTGTATCTGGCCAAAAAATGAACAGACTATTGCTGGTTAAATGCACTTGGTGTGACAGCTTCACCCTGATGTAGGCTTTAGCCAAAAAACAACCACACCATTGAGGGTTAAATGCACTTGGTGACAGGCGCAGCTTGCCCCTGATTTTGTATATGGCCAAAAAATGAACAGACTATTGCTGGTTAAATGCACTACTGAGGGTTAAATGCACTTGGTGTGACAGCTTCACCCTGATGTAGGCTTTAGCCAAAAAACAACCACACCATTGAGGGTTAAATGCACTTGGTCGCAGCTTGTGCTGGCGCACCACAAGACACAAAATGGCCGCCGATCACCCCAGAAAAATGTGACTGACAAACGGTCTGGGCAGCCTAAAAACAGTGAGCAATTGAGGATCAGCAGCTCAATGATCCACAGCTGCAGATCGATCAGTTAATCAAGTCCTTTGGAGGAGTTAATCTGCCTAATCTCGCCCTACTGTCGCAGCCGCAACCTCTCCCTACGCTAATCAGAGCAGAGTGACGGGCGGCGCTATGTGACTCCAGCTTAAATAGAGGCTGGGTCACATGGTGCTCTGGCCAATCACAGCCATGCCAATAGTAGGCATGGCTGTGATGGCCTCTTGGGGCAAGTAGTATGACGCTTGTTGATTGGCTGCTTTGCAGCCTTTCAAAAAGTGCCAAGAAAGCGTCACAAAAGCGCGAAGAAAGCGACGAACACCGAACCCGAACCCGGACTTTTACGAAAATGTCCGGGTTCGGGTCCGTGTCACGGACACCCCAAAATTCGGTACGAACCCGAACTATACAGTTCGAGTTCGCTCATCCCTACTCATAAACATATTGAGATCTTCCATGGTGCCCTCCCATATGAACAGTATATCGTCGATATACCGAATCCAGTTATGGACTCTATCGATATGTTCAGGGGGGCCACCATGGAAGATCTCTCTCTCCCAAGCTCCCAAAAACAAATTAGCATACGATGGGGCACATGTCGCCCCCATCGCAACGCCTTGTGTCTGTAAATAAAATTTGTCTTTGAAGACGAAAAAATTGTGATGTAAAATGAAATCCAATAATTGTAACAACAACAGATTCAAAGAAGGTTCCAAATTATTACTTTTTAGGAAGTTTGCCGTGGCACGCAACCCGTCCTCATGACGTATGCTCGTATAAAGAGACTCTACGTCTGCAGTTACCAGGATCATCTCTTCGGTAAGCTGTATTCCCTCAAGTCTGTTCAGAACAGCTGTAGTATCCTGTACAAAGGAAGTAAGACAAATCACCAATTGCTGCAGGTAAAAATCAACAAACCTACAGATATTTTCACTGAGGCTGTCATTACCTGCAACAATTGGCCGTCCTGGTGGATCTGTTCTGCTCTTGTGGATTTTTGGAATGATATAAAAAGTTGCAACTTTTGCATGTTGGGTCGTGAGGCTGTCTTTAATCTTTTTAGAAATAATATCCTTTTCTACCGCCATATCCAGAATTGTTTCTAATTTATTTTGGAAGCAGACAAGGGGATTATCAGGTAACACTCTGTAGCAATTTTTATCTTTAAGCAGTTTCAGTGCTTGCTGTTCGTACATTTCTATAGGCCACACTACAATATTCCCTCCCTTGTCTGCTGCTTTAATTACCACCCCCTCCATTTCTTTCAGCTCCTTAAGTGCCCTATATTCCATCCTGTTCAGATTTTTATAACCTTTTCCTTTCTTAATTTTGCCCAGATCTTCACAGACCATTTTGACAAAAATGTCTATTGCTGGACATAAATAGAAGGGAGGAAACGTCTGTGATTTTTTTACAATTCCCTTAGGTAACAGACTTACCTCTTTACTTTCATCCGTTTCTTTTTGTTCAGCTAATTCTTCTAGAATTTTTAGTGCTTCTCTTTCTTCTTCTGATGTTAGCCAATCTTCACATCGTGTTTTATAGTGTAACTTTTTTAGAAGTAATTTTCTGGCGAATAGATGAGTATCTTTTACAGCTGTAAAGACATCAATATCAGTCGTAGGGCAAAAGGTTTGTCCCCTTTCTAAAACCGCAATTTGATCCTTTGTTAAAGATATCTTAGACAGATTAATTACCTGCGGCGTGTCTTCATGGAGTGTGGACTTTAGACCGGACTTTACATAAAGGCAGACCCCTCCCCCTCTCCGGTTTTGACGATCCTTTCTAAACAGACTGTAACCCTGTACATTAACTGCCCAGTCATAGCTATCATCCAGCCATGTCTCAGTTATTCCCACTATGTCATAGTCCTCCTCACACATCACTAATTCCAGTTCCCCAGTATTATTAGTCAGGCTTCTGGCATTAGTATACATACATTTGAGAGGTTTATGTATATTTTTTACCCTACACCTTTCCTTCTGAACTGTTCTAGTCCCTCCTTCCATTCCTCCCCCAGTCCCACTACCTTGCCCCCAGTCTCTATCTGCACTATCTTCCTATCCTATAACATAATTACCCTCCCCCCAGTCCCTAGTTTAAACACTCCTCCAACCTTCTAGCAATCTTCTTCCCCAACACAGCTGCCCCTTCCCCATTGAGGTGCAGCCCGTCCCTACGATAGAGCCTGTAGCCGATAGAGAAGTCGGCCCAGTTCTCCAGGAACCCAAACCCCTCCTTCCTACACCAGTTCTTGAGCCACTTGTTAATCTCCCTAATCTCCCGCTGCCTTTCTTGTGTGGCCCGTGGTACAGGTAGTATTTCGGAAAATACCACCTTTGAGGTCCTTGCCCTAAGCTTTTGACCTAAATCTCTGAAATCATTTTTAAGGACTCTCCACCTACCCCTAACTTTGTCTTTGGTTCCGATATGGACCATGACCGCTGGATCTTCTCCAGCCCCTCCCAGTAATCTGTGCTGCAGAGGTCACTGTTATTGGGGACTGCTAATAAAATAAACTGTGTGCAACTGCTGGGCTATATAGGGCTACTAGTGATTTCCCTTAAAAAAAAAAAAAGAGGGCATGGATTGGCCTCCTGGGCACCTTTGGAACAAATCCAATAAACACACAGACCAACACTTCACAGCTGGCTGTTCACAGACTGCTGTATCTAAGTGTGTATATATATATATATATATATATATATATATTGAACTGCAGGGATGGTGGAGAGGATGGGAATACTCACAGATTTCAGGGCCCTCAATCCCCCGGTTTGTTGGTAGTGGACATGCCCTTGGTGTAAGTGGTTTTACTGAGGCAGTTTTGCAGATCTTTCACACAGGCACTGAATACTGTATGTAAAGCACAGTCTTTACAGTTACCTTGCGCAATTTCCTAAGACTATGTATATGAGGCAGTGGGATAAGTCTCTTTTTTTATAATCTTCCCAGCTCGACTAAGGGGTGCAATTTGGTCCTCTCACTCTCACTATATTAGTACTTCCTCAATATTGGACAGTCTCTGAACAAGTGATCAGGCTGTTCTTTTAGTATGATGAGGAACTTGAAGCTGATTAGATACCACCATATGCAGGGAAGTCTGTAGCCAAGGTACAGTCATTTCCTTTCTTTGATAGAATGCTTAGCACTACCACTTGTAGAACTGCTACACTCTCTGTAGAATACAGTAACTCTTTCGGTGGAGGGCTGGCACATATGCTGTCACTTTGTAAAGTTCTACAGCTTAGCTGGTTACAGATCCACAGATCACACTAAACTGACTCACATTGTCCCAAAGAAGAAAGGGTTGTGCTAGTCCTGCCAAGCAATAGTAGTTAGGGACCTACTGTTTTCTTCATATACAGCCTATGAGACATACAGTGCATAAAATACAATCACATTTACACATGCAGTGGGACATTGTATACTCCTCTTGTTTAAAGAACGCTGTCCCCGTTGCACTCTTGATGTGGAGCCAAGTCACCTGGAAGACAGAGCATGCATGCAGTAACGGTACCTTATTTTTATTCTTATACACTGCTGTCTTCTATCTGCAAGAGACAATGGTTAGGCATATATGGAGCAGTCACATATAAATCATCAGCAACTGGGATGAGAAGAGTCATAAACATCTCAAATGTGGGGATCTGGGGGAGCTGGTCTTCTACAGGAACAAAGTTTTTAACAGTCTGTGATAATTTAAATAAAGACAACAATTATATCAGTCCATACAGTGTATGAGACATACAGTGGGGTGTTGTGGAGGTCAATGTTAAAGGAGAAGGGCACTGTAGAGGTCACTGTTAAGGCAGCAGGGCACTGTGTAAATAATTGTTAAGGGTGCAAGGTGTTGTGGAGGTAACAGTAAAAGGGGTGGAGTGCTGTGGAGGTCACAGTTAAGGGGGCGAGGTGCTGTGAAGTTCACTGTTAAGAGGCGGGTGCTGTAAAGGTCACTATTAAGTTGGTGTGGTGCTGTGAAGTTCACTGTTAAGTGGTGAGGTGCTGTAGAGTTCAATATTAAGGGTGTGTGGTGCAGTAAAGGTCACTGTTAAAGGGGTGGGGTGCTTTGGAAGGTACTGTGAAGGAGGATTGGGCACTGTGAAGGTCACAGTTAAAGGGACAGGATGCTGTGGAGGTCACTGTTATGTGAGACTGCTAATAAAATAAACAGTGTGCAACTCCTGAGGTATATAGGGCTACTAACTAAAAAAAGAGGGTTTGGCTTGGCCCCCTGGGCACCTTTGGCACAAATCCAATAAACACGCAAATAGCGCTGGGTACTTTTTCAAGTTGTTAATAAAGACCAATTTAAAAAAAAACTATTTTTAGCTCAAAATGAGTACGATGCAATTATAAAAAATGACACCAAAGGTCTACATAGCCTTTAATTTATTTAAGTAATTCAATTCAAAAAGTGAAACTCATATATTCTATAGATTCATTACACACAGAGTAATACATTTCAAGCATTTATGTCTTTTAAAGGGGTTCTCCAGGAACTAAAAAAATGAAAATTCTTAAATATCATTTTATAATAAATATATTCACAAATACCTTTCACTACTTAGAATGACTTGTTTTGTCTAGGGAGCAATCGTTAGGAGAAATAAAATGGCCGCCGTCCTATCAGTACACACAAAACCTATCCTAATCACACAGGAGGACAAGTTACTTCACCACAACGAGCCATAGTGTTGCCTCATCCTCCTCTCTGCTCTGCTTGTCAGGAATCATGATCCTAAATACAGATGAATCTCTGTGGGAATGGAAATGATGAGGAGACATGAGTAGAGTTGAGCGGACACCTGGATGTTCGGGTTCCCGAACTTGACCCCGAACCCCATTGAAGTCAATAGGGACCCGAACTTTCAGCACTAAAATGGCTCTACAAATGTCATGGAAAGGTCTAGAGGGCTGCAAATGCCAGCAAAATGTGATTAAGAGCATGACAAGTGCTCTGCAAACAAATGTGGATAGGGAAATGAATTTAAATAACATAAAATACAGAAAAATAAAAAATAATAATCTTGATCTAGGAGGATGAGGTCCATATGGAGTAGGAGGTTGAGGAGGCAGTTGATGTGGCGGTGTAGGTGGAAGCGGTGGTGGAGGAGGTAGCCTACACTGCTTTTTGGTTTTAAATTTATTTTTATTTTTTAAAATTAGGGTACACCCCAAAACATTGGGAAACATAACCTGTGATAACCCCCTCCAGTCATGCTAAACACACGTTCAGACAATACACTGGCTGCAGGGCAGGCCTGCACCTCCAAGGCGTAAAGGGCAAGCTCAGGCCATGTGCCCAATTTGGATACCCAGAAGTTGCAGGGGGCAGACCCATCAGTCAGTATGTGTAGGCGTGTGCACACATACAGCTCCACCATGTTGCACGTCCCCATGATGTTCACGATCCAATTGAATATCTGCTCTATCAACTTTCTATGTTCTTTTCTGAGCCTACCATGTTGATCACGGTTAGCTGCGAATCAGGGTTCCACGCCGGAGAGGGAGCGTGAGAAAGGGATAGCACATACAAGGGAGATCAATGGATGAAATTTAATAGTGATGGAGCAGAAATGTGGGAGAAGCTATTAAAACGGAAGAATCGAAGGAAAGGAGGGGGCGCGGCAATTACCCACTCCCGACTCAGGGAGGTAGTGACGATAAATAACAATACAGGACTCTTAAGATTCCCTGTTTATGGAATGATTAATAAAAAATTATAGGGAATGTAACTGAAGTATTTAGGATTTGGAAACGTTAGACAGGAGAGGCCCTGCTGACGCTTTGTTGACTCTAGATAACTTCTCCCTGATCGCATGCCCCCGTGACGTCCACGATCCATTTGGATATCTTCTCTATCAACTTTCGATGTTCTTTTCTGCGCCTACCATGTTGATCACGGTTATCGGCGAATCAGGGTTTCACGCCGGAGTGGGAGCGTGAGAAAGAGAGACCACATCCAAGGGAGGTTAAATGTTTGAAATTAAATATGATCGAGCGGAAAAGTGGAACAAATTATTGAAGTGCAAATGTGGGACAAGTTGTTAAAGTTTCAGCATTGAATGAAAGGAGGGGGCGCACATCAATTAAAGAAGAATTTTTGAAATGTAATTCCCTGTCACCTATGCAGAGCAGGGGTTTGTATACGGCAAAATTGGTAAAATGTCACCTAACAATGTAACAGATGATTTTTTGAAATGCATGTCCCTATCACCTATGCAGAGCAGGGGTTTTATCACTGCAAAAATTGTCAAATGTCACCCAAGAATGTAACAGACAAATTAGTGAAATTTGCTTACCTGTCTACTATGTACAGCAGGGGTATATTACACCCAAAAATTGGTAAATTTCAGTAGAATATGTAACAGACAAATTAATGATTTTTTTTTACCTGTCTACTGGGTATAGCAGTGGTATATCACACCCAAAAATTAGTGAATTTCACCCGAAAATGTAACATACAAATTAATGATTTTTTTTACCTGTCTACTAGGTATAGCAGTGGTATATCACACCCAAAATTTCAAATGACATAAAATTAAATAAAATACGTACAAATAAAAATAAATAAACTTGATTTATGAGGTTAAGGTCCATATGGAGTAGGAGTTTGAGTAGGCAGTGGATGTAGCGGTGTAGGTGGAAGCGGCGGTGGAGGAGGACGAGGTAGCCAACACTGGTTTTTGGTTTTTATTTTTTATTTTATTAGGGTACACTCCAAAAGAGTGTGAAATATCCAAAATACAACAATGAGCAATTGCCCTGTAGTATAACAATGGCTGGTTAAGGCCGGTATACATGTCTATTCTGCACAAGGTACGGACAAGTCCTGTGGGATCCATGCCTGGTTCATTTTAATGAACATGAGCTTGTCCACATTGTCTGTGGACAGGCGGTTGTGCTTGTCTGTGATGACGCCCCCTGCCATGCTAAACACACGTTCAGACAATACACTGGCTGCAGGGCAGGCCAGCACCTACAAGGCGTAAAGGGCAAGCTCAGGCCATGTGCCCAATTTGGAGACCCAGAAGATGAAGGGGGCAGACCCGTCATTCAGTACGTGTAGGCGTGGGCACACATACTGGTCCACCATGTTGCTGAAATGCTGCCTCCTGCTAAGACGTTCCATATCAGCTGGTGGTGCTGGTTGTTGTGGCGTGCTGACAAAGCTTTTCCACATTTCGGCCATGCTAACCCTGCCTTCTGAGGTTCAGGTGGTACCCCAGCTGCGTTGGCGACCTCTTCCTCCTCCTCTGCCTTCGCCTTGTGCTTCCACTGTGCCCCCGCTGTCAGGTGGGAATGCCACCAGCAGCCCGTCTACCAGCGTGCGCTTGTACTCGTGCATCTTATGATCACGCTCTAGTGAAGGAATTAAGGACGGTACGTTGTCCTTGTAATGGGGATCCAGCATAGTGGCCACCCAGTAATCAGCACAAGTTAGAATGTGGGCAACTCGGCGGTAGTTGCGGAGACACTGCAGCATGTAATCGCTCATATGTGCCAGGCTGCCCAGAGGCAATGAAAAGTTGTCCTCTGTGGGAGGTGTATCGTCTGTGTCCTCTGTATCCCCCCCAGCCATGCACCAGTGATGGCCATTAGCTGGTTTGGGTGCCACCGTGCTGTGAACACGGTTCCTCCTCCTTCATCTCATCCTCCACCTCGTCATCCCCCAGAACTGTGCCCTGGCTAGACAATTGTGTACCTGGCGTTTGTGGGTGCAGGAACCCACCCTCGGAGCCACTTGTGAATGACTGGCCGGAAAACCTATGAAATGATCCCTTTTCCTCCTCCTTCTCCTGTGCCACATCCTCTTCCATCATCGCCAGCAGCGTTTTTTCAAGGAGCCATAGAAGTGGCCATGTTGGTGGAGTACTCAAAACAGCGCAACAAGGAACACAGGTCTCGCATGGAGGCCCAGTCATTGGTGGTGAAGTGGTACTGTTCCACAGAGCGACTCACCTGTGCGTGCTGCAGCTGAAACTCCACTATAGCCTGCTGCTGCTCGCACAGTCTGGCCAGCATGTGCAAGGTGGAGTTCCACCTTGTGGGCACGTCGCATATGGGGCGATGAGCAGGAAGGCCGAGGTTACGCTGCAGCGCTGACAGGCGAGCACCAGCAGGGTGAGAACACAGAACGCACAGACGGCCCGCACTTTATTCAGCAGCTCTGACATATCGGCATAATTTTTAAGGATCCTCTGCACCACCAAATTCAGCACATGCACCAGGCAAGGGATGTACGTCAAACCGGCTAGTCCCAGAGCTGCTTTGAGATTTCGCCCATTATCGCACACCACCAGGCCGGGCTTAAGGCTCACTGGCACCAACCACTCATCGGTCTGTTGCTCAAGGCCCGTTCATGGCTCCTGCGCGGTGTCGGGTTTTTCACCCAAACAGATACGTTTTAAAACTGTCGTTTACCCCTGGCTGTGCTGAAGTTGGGGGTGAAGGTGTTACGCTGACCGGATGAGGAGCCGGTAGAGGATGAGGAAGCGGAGTAGGAGGAAGAAGCAACAGGAGGCAAACTGAAGCACCCTGCAATCCTCGGTGGTGGAAGGACATGCTCAAAACTGCTATCTGCCTCAGGCCCAGCCGCCACTGCATTTACCCAGTGTGCTGTTATGGAGATATAACGTCCCTGACCGTGCTTACTGGTCCACATATACGTAGTTAGGTGGACCTTGCCACAGATGGCGTTGCGCAGTGCACACCTGATTTTGTCCCCCACTTGGTTGTGCAGGGAATGGATGGCACACCTGGAAAAATAGTGGCGGCTGGGCACGACATACTGTGGGACAGCCACCGCCATAAGGCTTTTAAAACTCTCCATCTCCATCTCCATCAGACAGAATGACAGCATTTCAAAGGACAGAAATTTTGAAATGCTGGCATTCAGGGCCAGGGATCGCAGGTGGGTATTTCCTCTTCTGCTCCAGTGTTTGGGAGATGGAGAGCTGAACGCTTCTGTGGGACATTGTGGAGATGCTTGGTGATCCAGGTGATCCAGGTGGTGGTGTTGCTGGCAGATCATCTGTTTGCGGGGTGGCAGGTGGCACTGTCACTCCAGAGGTGGATGAAGAGTCTAAGACTGCAGCAGAAGAGGAAGCAGGAGGAGCCAGAGACCTTTCTTGGTTTTTGAGGTGTCTACTCCATTGCAGCTCGTGCTTTGCACTTAAATGCCTGGTCATGCAGGTTGTGCTCAGGTTGAGAACGTTTATGCCTCGCTTCAGGCTCTGATTGCACAGCGTGCAAACCACTCATGTCTTGTCGTCAACACATTGTCTGAAGAACTGCCACGCCAGGGAACTCCTTGGAGCTGGCTTTGGTGTGCTCGGTCCATTGCTGTGTTGGGTAGTAGCAAGGTACTGTCTAGGGGGTGGCCGCTCCTCTTTTGCAGCCTGCTCCATCTTCTGCTGTGCTAATTAGTGTTGAGCGCGAATATTCGAATTGCAAATTTTTTTTCTCGAATATCGCAACTTTGAGATTTCGCGAATATTTTGAATATAGTTCTATATATTCGCGAAATCGAATATTCTTTTTTTTTTTTAATTGTTATATTTTTTTCATTCCCACTTCCCTAAAGTTGTTCTTACCTGTCCTTTGGATTCCTGGCTGCTCCACTCAGTGCCCGTTGCCGCTTTTGCCGACTTCCGTGCTCATGGAGCGTCCCCATCACCATGGGAACGTCTCCATATACTAGAATGTACTGTCGGATTTGAGAATTACGTTGAATTCAATATAATAATTGAATTGCGATTTCAACTTAACACTGCTATATTCCACATTCGTTAATTCTAGCCTAATATGGAATATAGCAGTGCTAAGTTGAAATCGCAATCCGATTAATTCAAGTTATAATAATCGAATTGCGATTTCAACTTAACACTGCTATATTCCACATTCGTTAATTCTAGCCTAATATGGAATATAACAGTGCTAAGTTGAAATCGCAATCCGATTAATTCAAGTTATAATAATCAAATTGCAATTTCAACTTTTTACGTATATTCTTAATATTGCTCTAACTTTGTCTTTTAGAATATTCGTAATATTCTAAAAGACGAAGTTAGAGCAATATATTACGAATATTCTAAAAGACGAAGTTAGAGCAATATTACGAAATTTCGTAAAATACACACATAGATTGTAATTTAGCTAATATACTGCTATAGTAATTTTTTTAATAGTGTACATATTTTACTAAACTTAAGTTCAGAAGAGGCAAAAAAATTAGAGAAAAAAAAGGATTATAGCACTATATTAGCTAAATTACAATCTATATGTGTATTTTGCAAAATTTCGGAATATTGCTCTAACTTTCTCAGACAATGTAACAGGAGTATCTATGGCCTTTCTGTCACACTGTAATATGCTGAAAAAAGCCAAAATTTAATGTTTTGGCAAAAAAAGCTTTAATTTTACTCAGACAATGTAACTGGAGTATCTAACGCCTTTCTGTCACATTGTAATATGCTGATAAATGCCAAAATTTAGTGTTTTGGCAAAAAAAGCTTTAATTTTACTAAGAAAATAGAACTGGAGTATCTACGGCCTTTCTGTCACACTGTAGTATGCTGAAAAAAGCCAAAATTGAGTGTTTTGGCAAAAAATACTTTAATTTTACTAAGAAAATAGAACTGGAATATCTACGGCCTTTCTGTCACACTAATATGCTGATAAATGCCAAAATTTTGTGTTTTGACAAAAAAAGCTTTAATTTTACAAAAGAAAAAAGAACTGGAGTATCTACCGCCTTACTGTCACACTGTAATATGCTGAAAAATAGCCAAAATTTAGTGTTTTGGCAAAAAAAGCTGTCATTTTACTAAGAAAATAGAACTGGAGTATCTACGGCCTTTCTGTCACACTGTAATATGCTGAAAAAAGCTGACTTTGAGTGTTTTGCCCAAAAAAGCTTTAATTTTACAAAATAAAATAGAACTGGAGTATCTATGGCCTTTCTGTCACACTGTAATATTCAGAAAAATAGCCAAAATTGAGTGTTTTGGCAAAAAAAAAGCTGTAATTTTACTCAGACAATGTAACTGGAGTATCTACGGCCTTTCTGTCACACTGTAATATGGTGATGAATGCCAAAATTTAGTGTTTTGGCAAAAAATCTGTAATTTTACCAAGAAAATATAACTGGAGTATCTATGGCTTTTCTGTCACACTGTAATATGCTGAAAAAAGCCAAATTTTAGTGTTTTGGCAAAAAGGCTGTAATTTTACTCAGACAATGTAACTGGAGTATCTACGGCCTTTCTGTCACACTGTAATATGCTGATAAATGCCAAAATTTTGTGTTTTCGCATAAAAAGCTGTAATTTTACTAGGAAATAGAACTGGAGTATCTACAGCCTTTCTGTCACACTGGAATATGCCGAAAAAAGCCCAAATTGAGTGTTTTGGCAAAAAAAGCTGTAATGTTACTCAGACAATATAACTGGAGTATCTACGGCCTTTCTGTCACACTGTAATATGGTGATAAATGCCAAAATTTAGTGTTTTGGCAAAAAAAAGCTGTAATTTTACCAAGAAAATATAACTGGAGTATCTATGGCCTTTCTGTCACACTGTAATATGCTGAAAAAGCCAAATTTTTGTGTTTTGGAAAAAAAGCTGTAATTTTACTCAGATAATAGAACTGGAGTATCTACGGCCTTTCTGTCACACTGTAATATGCTGATAAATGCCAAAATTTAGTGTTTTGGCATAAAAAGCTGTAATTTTACTAGGAAATAGAACTGGAGTATCTACGGCCTTTCTGTCACAATGTAATATGCTGAAAAAAGCCCAAATTAAGTGTTTTGGCAAAAAGTATGTAATTTTACTCAAACAATGTAACTGGAGTATCTACAGCCTTTCTGTCACACTGTAATATGCTGAAAAATACCAAAATTGAGTGTTTTGACAAAAAAAGCTGTAATGTTACTCAGACAATATAACTGGAGTATCTAAGGCCTTTCTGTCACACTGTAATATGCTAAAAAAGGACAATATTTAGTGTATTTGCAAAAATAAAATGGCCGCAGACGCCAGTGAATGGATTTTTCTTTGTCACTGGGCTCAGGGCAGGGTAAAAAAAATGGTGCACTACACCCACAAAAGAAAATCGCTGAAGATCGCTGAGTTCAACAAGCACTGTTCTGAATTCGGAATAGAGAATCTTTCCTACTCTGTCCCTAACAGCACCAACAGCATCCTTTCCCTGTGCTAATAAGAGCTGATGTGACATGTGGAGCTACGTGACTCCAGCTTATATAGAGCCTGGGTCACATGCTGCAATGGCCAATCACAGCCATGCCATTAGTAGGCATGGCTGTGGTGCTTCTAAGGTCAGACAGTTAAACGCTTGTTGATTGCCAGCTTTGCAGCCTTTCAAACGTGCCATTAAATCACCGAACACCGAACCCAAACCCGAAATTTTACTGAAATGTTCGGGTTCGGGTCCGGGGTCCAAAAACCGTAATGTTCAGTATGTTTCCGAACTTTACAGTTTGGGTTCGCTCAACTCTAGACATGAGAGGAGGGTGAGGTGTGGCTAATGAGCAGCAGCACTAGTTTACACTCTCCATTACCACAGCAACACATTACCACAGTTTGTCCTGTCCTGTACTTCATGTCTCCTCATGAACTAAATTCCCCAGAGATTCAACTGAAGATCTTATCTATATTTAGGGTCAGGAGGAGGAGGCGTATGAGGCAGCTCTTTACCTCAGTGTTGTAAAGAAACTTGTCCTCATGTGTGATCAGAAAAGGTTTTGTGTGAACTAATGGGACAGCAGCCATTTTGTTTCCCCTAATGATAGCTCCACAGAAAACGAGCCATTATAAATAATGAAAGGTATTTGAGAATATATATATAATAAAGTAATGTTTAAGTATTTTCATTTTCTTAATTCCCAGAGAACCCGTTTAATGTTGATTATTATGGCTTATAGCTCATGAAAACCCAAAAGGCAGCATCTCATAAAATTAGAATATTGTGAAAGAGTTCAAAACTGTACACTTATGGTGTCACTCTCTAATTAGCTAATCAACACAAAACACCTACAAAGGTTTTGTAAGCCTTAAATGTTCCCTCAACCTGGTTCAGTAAGCTGCACAATCATGGAGAAGACTGCTGATTTCAGAGTGCCTTAGAGATTAGGCACATTCAACTGTATGAGGTTGAAGTGCAGCAGTAGATTTAGTCACAATTAGTAATGAGCGAGCACCAAAGTATTCAGCCCGAGCACATTGCTATATTCGTGTGCTCGGCCGAGCACCCGAGTATAATGGAAGTCAATGGGAGACAACCAGGCACTCCCTGCTTGGAAGAGAAGAGGGTGTCTGGTTCATAAAGAAAGGTTAAAAATTGATGGAAACCCCAACAAAATGGTTTGGAAATAGCATTAAGAGAGTAGCTGGATGCATCTCAGACTCCTATTATGTACAACATACAATCGCACAAAGGCTTTATGCCAAAAGTCAGGTATGCGCAAGCCATCAGTCTATCCAGAAGACAGACTTCATATTCTTCTTCTGACAGAATTTTTGTCTTGTCATAACACTGTAAACCCAATAGAGGGCATTATTCATAACTCAATAGCTCAATCTATTGGTTTTCATAGTCTTATGACAGCTGAAAAACAAGGCAGATTCTGCTCATTTGCATGTCTTTCCCAGCTGCCCATGTTTATGCAAATACATTTTTACATGACAAAACTGTATAGAAAGGTTATTGAATATTATGTTAGGACAATCGGAAAACTTTTTGTTGCCCTAATGATATTGATCTAGGTGTGCAAGTCCACCCAAGCCATCCAACAGATGCAAAATAACTTTGAGGCTTACTGGTTCTCAGTCAGATGAGAGCTGGTTTGGAATATCTCATAGTGCACAAGGCTGCCATTGTAAGGTATGCTGACTAAGCCTGCTGTTTGTCTCGTAGATAGATTGATGGCTTGCACATACCTGGCTTTTGGCATAAAGCCTTTGTGTGATTGTATGTTGTACATAATAGGAGTCTAAGATGCATGCAGCTATCCTCCTAATGCTATTTCCAAAACATTTTGTTGGGGTTTCCATCAATTTCTAACCTTTTTTTTTTATGAACCAGACACCCTCTTCTCTTCCATGCAGGGGGTGCCTGGTTGTCTCCCCTTGACTTCCATTGTATTCGAGCACCCAAATTATTTGGCCGAGCACTCGGATCTGCTGAGCATAACGATCCTCGAGCCAAATAGTAGTTTGGCCGAGCATGCTCGCTCATCACTAGTCACAATCACTTGTATAGCATGGGATCCTCTAATGCAGGGAAGAGGATTTTGAAGTGCTGTAGTCTATTTATTCTACTCATAGATGGAGGTCCCAGTTGTTGGAGTTGACACATTGATAGTCTAATGTACAGATAGATATCCTTGGGGGAACAAAAAGTGGCATGTTCCATTGCAATCCATATGAAGGTAATCTCCCATGAAAGCCTTGTTTGTAGGGGAGCATACAGTGTCTCACGGAGTAACTTCATGACTAGATTGCCATGCAAACTTGCAGAGACTCCATCTCCCTCTGTATAATTTCTACACACATAGTTTTGCCATGTCCAGAAGTGTAACTTGAAGCTCCTGGGCTCCAGTGCCAATTCTGTCATAGGGTCCAAAGCTACGGAAGCAGGGGTGGATTGGACATAGCCCTTACGATGCCCAGGGGGCCTCCTAAGCCCTCCTCGTGGCCAGCCAGTGAAAGTTTTTGGGGATGCATTTTGTTCTGCTAGCAGTATTTTGTGATGGACTGTGGTATTTGACTCTGTTAGGGTGGCATAATGTTCCACAATATGGTATTGCTGGCCCTGCTTTCCATCAGTTTGGACCCGACTACAAAATTGGGGCCACTTGTAGTACTTTTTCCAGGGCCACTTTAAATTCCCAGTCTGCCCCTGTATGTGAGACCTCACTCAACAGAAGATTACAAGAGCCCTCCATCTCCAACCTACCATGTGAAATTTTTTATACTGTTGTGCTTATGTGGAATACATAGGCATTTTGAGCCAGGATGCAATGTCCCCTGAGCTTTATATCTGGTTTATTTTGCTTTAATTAGAAATACACATCTGAAAGCCTTATCGACGTGATGATCTGCTGACATTGCTGTACAAGGAAACTGCTGCATATGTGTGACCACTAATTAATCCCTGGAGGAGTAACGTACCACATGAAGACCCTGAGCAGTGACTCTGCTCATTTCTACTCTATTTAATAAATCCTATGCCAGCTGTTTTGTAAAACCATAGGTACTGTTCATTTAATATGAACCAGCAAATTGTGCAAAAACATCCAATTTATTAAATGTACACTAATGTACTTCACATAACTGAAAAATTAGCTATACATGTAGGAGGAGTTATATAGTAATGATCTATTAGGGAGTATAGAATTGTGATACAAGAGATACAATAGATCTTGGTCTCATCTGGACCAAGTTTTCATGGTGGCTCACGGGTTAGCACTGTTGCCTTGCAGCACTGAGATCCTGGCTGAGGTCCAAAGGCAACATCTGCATGGAGTTTGTAGGTTCTCCCTGGGTTTGATCCCACACTACAAAAAACATACTGAGACTGAGATATTCTACATTTTTCAAATCAGCAGAAAGGACACACTCTCTGAGCTGTGATAAGGAGACAGCTGCAGCAGAAAGGACAGCCCCCTGAGCTGCCAGCTTGAAATAAATCTAGCAGAGCAACTGGAGCGATGAATGGGGAGATCTCTGGATCCATGTGAGGTACAGGGCTGGTTCTAGCTTTGTTAGAAAGAGATTGTCATGTACTATATGATGTCTGATTTTTATTTTTTTACATTAGCAATGGAATAACCCCTAAAAGGGGTTATCCGGAACTTAGATATTGATGACCTATCATCGTATTGGTGGGGTCTCATACCTTGACATTGTATAGTGTACGGTGGAGGCAACCTGTGCTATGAAAGTGTAGGATGTATAACTAAGCAGTTTAACTTTTAGCTCTTTATCCAGTGTCACTTGAAAGCCGTTATAAAATTTCAGAATTATGCTCAAGGAGAAATAATTTTAAATTGGTCACAGTTTTTGACAAGAATAATGGTATTCTCCAGCTATCATATTATTCATACATTTTCAGGAGGAATGACAGTGGAACAGCACAAGTTCTAAGTAAAGTTACTCTAGAACAGGGGTTCCCAGCCTGCGACCCTCCAGCTGTTGCAAAACTACAACTCCCAGTATGCCTGGACAGCCTACAGCTATTAGGGCATGCTGGGAATTGTAGTTTTGCAACAGCTGGAGGGTCGCAGGTTGAGCATCCCTGCTCTAGAATTCTTACATTATATATTATAATGTTCTATGTTCTACGTTGTCACTTCATGAATATTATTTTTTTTCTCTTCCAGACCGAAATTTTTACCTTGATTACTGGAACATGTGCTGTATGGATAGCACAGGGTCAATGTGCAATGTACCAGCTGAATTCCAAAGTCTGCAAGTTGAAACACATCTAGGAACTTGGAACATAATGCGTTCTTCACGCCTAATAATAGAAATTGCAGTTACTGCGGGTTATGTTTTGATGACTGCTATGGACATTGTTTCGTGCCATGTAATAACGAAATAGGAGCAAGTAATTAACCTGTGCGAAAAGTAATTTCATGACAGTAATTTGACTTCCCTCAGACGGGCCCAAACTCATCAGCCAAGTGGGGTACTGAGAAGGTCCATGTCAAATACTACAGTCAGATCCCACAGTTCAGTTTGACCTGTCAATACCTTTTACATTCCCTCCAAATCACTATATAATGAAAAGTTTTGCAACTTTCTTATATACTCTTGTTTATATTCAACATCTTTTGCAAGATCTTTGCTTGCTGTCAGCAAATAGAAACATTCTTGGTTGTAGCCAGATGCTGAAAATCCAAACAGACTTATTCCAGGTCACAACAAAGAGTCTGATACAATTGAGTTTGATCTAGATAGACGTTTCTCAGCTCAGTGGCGTCAGTGGGACACACATTTGACAGCGTGCTACCATGTAGCCGTGGAGTTAAAACATATCAGCCTCCAGTCCAAGATGCTGCCTAGCCAATGAACATGTCAGATGCATATTAACCCTCCCTAAAGCCACCAGGAGTAGCAGACCTGCTCCTCATGTGCCCAGCGGTGTCCCATATTGTCTCAACAGATGCTTCATTTGCCAAAAATAGACTTTAGCCATTGCTTGCACCACAATGAACAGTTTGGAATCAAGGATGTAGAAGACGCTGATAACTAAAGTCTAGTTTGCCACACCCAAATCCCCCCCCCCGTCAGTTTTAATTGACGCCCCTGAGGAACATCATCACCATCATCAGCCCTATCGAAATCCTAATCTCCGTGCATGCACAGTGAAGCATGGTGTGCTCTCTATGGCATAGGCTGGAGTTAGCAACTGCAGCCAGGGCACCACCGGGCACATGAAGAACACTACGATTAGGTACTCCTGTTGGTTTGGGAGGCAATATCCAGGTGCCCTTTAAACGGGCTCATAGTGGAGTGACATTTTTTTTAAAATACCTTACAGATGTTCCAATGCTGCCCAGGTCCTTCACTGATCTCTGCTTCCTCCTCCATCTCAGCACACAGGAAATGCCCCCTTAGCCTATTGCTGGTCACCACCCTCTTAACAAGAATTTCTGACTATTGCAGAAAACTTCATTAACTTCAAGCTTCAGAGCCAGCAATGTGCTTCCCCTGTAGCCAAAAATATTTACTGTATCAATGCAGTTATTTTTTTTGTTCAATTAAAGTCGTTCTCCTACACCAGGAAACCATGGGCAGGGGGCTGGGTGGGGTGCTGTCATGAATGTTTCGAGTGTGGCATCAAGCTGCCATCTCCACTGCTTCCAGACCCTGATGGACTGGAAATATGATGCCCCGTCTACATGCACATCACCGCTACCAGCCAATCAATGTTGATACGGCCTTAGCGAACCACCATACAATTCTGAAAAATATTATGTGATCACAAGGTGGCCATGTTTATGTCTTCAGCCTGTAGGTGCCAACAGATAAGGACTAGTGTTGATGGCGAATATTCTAATCATGAATTTTTATCCCAAATATTGGCACTTCGAGAATTCGCGAATATCTAGAATATAGTGCTATATCTTCGTAATCACGAATATTCTAGATTTTTCAGTACCCATGATCCCTCACTGCTTCTTGCTTGTGGGCCAATTGAGAAGGCTGCAATATCTTTGACTTTAGGAGTACTGTTGATTGCAAATTTTCGTATCGCGAATTATTATCGCAAATTTTCCGATTGCCAATTTTTGCAATCAAGAAAATAATGACGAGATCACGAATTGTCGATTTCGCAAATATATGACGAATATTCGCGAAATATCGCAAATTCGAATATTGCCCCTGCCGCTCATCACTGATAAGGACCAGGTGAACACTCATGACATGTAATGTGAGCCTCAAAGCAATACATGTTATTCACTCAAATCTCAGACATTCAAAGTAAGGTAAAATAGCAAATCAGCTCCATGAGATGAATCTCTTGTCTGGATTTAGCTAATTTCAAGGAATCAGCTAAAATTGTTTTGCAAATTGTTGCCAATTTAACTCATCAGAGCGGATTCTTGTAATCACTGCAAACTGCTCAGTTCTTCTGTGCCTGCCAAATGAAAAAATATCTACTATAGATTACGGTACGTGTATTGTGACACAGATAAGTGGGATACAGTAGTTCTATAAAAGTAAAGGAAACTCAGGATAACCTCACAAACACAAAAATAGAGCAGCACCTTGTGGACGCGAACATTTATGCAAACCTTGAATGTGTAAATTCAATTTGCTTTAGGCCTCATGCACACGACCGTTCCGTTTTTTGTGGTCCGCAAATTGCGGATCCGCAAAACACGGAAGCCGCTTGTGTGCCTTCCACAATTTGCGGAACGGAACAGGCGGCCCATTGTAGAAATGCCTATTCTTGTCCACAAAAACGGACAAAAATAGGACATGTTATATTTTTTTTGCGGGGCTACGTAACGGAGCAACAGATGTGGACAGCACACAGAGTGCTGTCCGCATCTTTTGCGGCCCCATTGAAGTGAATGGGTCCGATCCTGAGCTGCAAAAACTGCGGCTCGGATGCGGACCAGAACAACGGTCGTGTGCATGAGGCCTTACTTCTACATGTCATATACGTTTATCACATTTTTTGTAGCTGCTGCTACCACTACCTGTTTGCCTTCAAATTCAGAGGGGCACATTTAAGTCTGACGTTTTAGCCACCGATCTTAATAAACCCCTGCGCTGGCGGTAGTTCCGCTGAAGTTATGAAGAGGCGCCAGCCTCTTCATAACTTCGGTGCATCCAGCGCCAGTTCTAAATTGTGGGCACCAATACCACGCCCACAATTCTAGACCTGGTGTAAGCAGGGAGAAGTCGCAGATTAGTTGCCTTGCAATCTGCACCTGAAATACGCCTAATATAGTCGCATTTCAGCTTAATAAATGACCCCCAGAGTGTTTAGAGAAGGGCTAGTTTTACATCTGTGATTGTGTTGTCCGGCAGGGTATTCCAGCAGAAAACAGTTAGCCGTAGTTCTTCAGATCTTGCATTGCCGGATAGTGCCGGCTGTCCGTTTGTCATAGTCACTCAGGTGACTGATGTCAGGAGATCAAGGAGACTGGCTGAGCATGGAGGAATCTAACAGCCTCCTTGATTTCTCTTGATTCAGTGTTGAGAGGGTTAATGACCACTTCCCTTGTCTCAACTGTTGATCAGTGGTAATCACTTCTAACCTTTATAGTCTGACCCCACCCTTCTGACTATGCAGTAGAGTGCTTCATTTGGTTTTGGAAAAAACTGGAGTATGGATCTCCCTTAGTTCCTGCTCATTCTTCTACAACAGAAGCTAAGTGTCTCGCTTGTTTGTATTTTGTCTTTTCCCTTTGGTTGTTGTTAGTAGACCTCAGGGAGATGCTTGTTCCTTCATCTGGGAAGAAACGGGTTGTCTCAGCCCTGCCAATATCTTTAGGGCTCCTCAGGGTCTCCAGGGCTTCCAGGTTCCTGTGTATGGGCTTTTTTTACCTTCAAAGGGTGCCCATACGGTTAGGAGTCAGGGCCAGGAGTAGGGTTCTTTAGGTGGTGGCCCTTTTCCTTCCCTAGCATTTAGGCCTAGTGGCTTTTCCCTTCCCCTCTGGTTGTCGGTGTGTTTACTCCTTTACCTTATCCGTGACACCATGGTACCCCATTGACATAATGGGATCCAGCGGACATCAGGCCGCTCCTGGGCAAATATGCATGCAATGGTTTTTGTCTAGCTGATTCCTGGCAACCTTTGCCGATACACCATGCACAGCTCCAGATGTGATGCTAACATAAAGGTAATTTTACATGGACTCATATCAGGCAACATTCGTGATAATCATCAGAGGAGATGAGGGCTGCAACTACATACAGTAATCACCTCAGCTGTATGGGGACAATCAATGGATATAGTGATCGCTTGCCCTCTGGGCAGCAGATCTCTGTTTAGACAGCACGATCCATTGCACAGAAATTAGCATTTTTGGTGCCGACAGAAAGACATGATCACCCCATGAGGGTGATCACCCCATGATCAGGTGGTCGCCGACAACTTTATACAGGGCGATTATTGGGAACGAGAGTTTATACAAGCAGTCATCCCTGATAATCGGGCTGATTATTGGTCCATGTAAAAGGACCTTTAAGGAATGTTCTTATGTTATTATGTTTTGTATCCTATATTGCTAGCGCGTGTTGATGCCTGAAAGTAGTGTCTGCCTAAAGTTGCAAGAAAAAGTTAATAAACCCTTCAGAATTACTTGGATGGATCACTAATAAATTGTGGTCTGATTAGTATCAGCCAAACTCAATCTAACTAACACACAAAATGTTGTACTGCTTTGGTCTTTTATTAAATATGTTAAGTAAATATCTACAGTGTAGAGAGAAAAAGTAAGTGAATCCTTGAATGTAATAACCTGTAGGAGCCCCTTATCAGCAATCACCTCTACCAGTTGTTTCCACCAACTTGGACAATGTTAAGGACAAATTTTAATCGTTCCTCCCTTCAAATGTGTTTCAGGCCATCCATATTTCTGGAAATCCAAAAGCCTTGCATGCACATTCAATTCATGTCACAACATCTCAATAGGATTAAGATCAGGACTTCCAACAGAGAAATCTTCCACTGTAGCTATTCTTTAGTTTATGTATTTCTGTGCTTTGGATCATTGTTTCTTTGCGGACTGCTGCCCCTACATTCTCCTGTAAAATGTTTTCATATATACACTTTAAAATTCCCTCATTAATCGCAAAGGCATAAAGGCCCTGAGACACCAAAGCAGCCCCAAACCATAATTGTTGTATTGGTGTGCTGTGTTCTTTGAAAAACATACACATTTGTGCTAATAAGTTCTACTCTTGTCTCATCTGTTCATAGAACATTTTCCCAGAAACATTGTAGAACAACCAGGTACAGTAGTCTCTGGAATACTTGGGAAAAACTTGAATGTAGTTTTTTAGACAACAGTGGTCTCATTTGTGGTGTCCTACTAGGTTTCCCTAATAGTGCAGTTTGCAGAGTCTTCTGTAGGTCTTCTGCTCTAGGTTCTTTCTCACCTCTTTCAGCATTGCCCGTCAGAGTGATATTGCCGGAATGCCCACTCCTGAGAATAACAACAGTCCTGAATTTTCACCATTTGTAGATAGGTTTGTATAACCTTGGAATGATGTACTCCCAGGTTCTTAACAATGCTTTTGGAGCCTTTTCCAGCTTCATGCATCCCTATAACTTGTCTTTTGAAGTTAAAGATGTTTGGATTGAGGCATGGTTCAGTCTAGAGATGAGCGAAGTTGAATGAAAAATTAGATTTGGCTGCTTCGATGAATTTCACAAAGAAATTTGATTTCATGAAGCACATTTCTTTGTATTTTGCGGGTGCGATCGCGCTGCCCCCGTCATTGAACTCCTCAGATGCCTCGTTCAATGCTCATCGGGGCATCTGAGGCTATGATTTAGGCATCTGAGGGATTAATCAGGGAAAAGTAAAAAAAAATACTCATCCATTTGCTCACGTCGAGGCCGTTGTAGCCATCTTGATTGAAGACACGTGGTCACGCTATGCGCACCGCTGAACTCTTCGTTCCTTATTTAAATGACAACAGCAGGAGGGGGCGCAATGCTGAACCCTTGCCCTGGGTGCTGGAAAGCCTAGCTAAACCTCTGTTGGGGACATTAAATACTAATGTCACTACTGAAGGCCTTATAAATAATGGGGGCATTAAACATATAAAGGGCAATACTGGAGGCACTACAGTGGGGCATTATAACTGCATTATCACTACTTGGGTACTGTGGGGCATCATTATTAAGCACAATATGGAGAGCATTTATACTATCAGAAGCACTCTTTGGAGAGCAGTATCACTATTGGGGGCACTGTAGGGGTAACTACTACTAGTGAGGGCAATCTGTGATAGAATTATTAATATTGGTAGAACTTTTAGGAGCACTTTGGGTCTATCTGTATGGGACTGTTATTATATAGTATAGTATTTGGGGGGCATTAAAGAAGCACAGCGGGCACAGTATTGGGGGTAGCAACAATATGTAGTACTGTTGGTGCACCAGGAGGGGGAAGATTATGAACAAGTGAGAATCTGTCTGTGTGTCAAACTCTGCAGAGATGAGTTGCTGGAATACTTTGTCATGGTAATCTGGTCAGAATGGAGAAGATGAGGAAAGAGAACATCTACATCAGAGAAGACATAACTGGATGTAAGAGGTATGTGCTGCTGTATGAAATGTCCAATTCAAATATGCCTTTAGCAACTCAGTTCTCGAATGTAAAAGTATTCTGGCTGGTGGGATGTGGGGGTGGGAATGATCTTACTTCCTTAAAGGGAACCTGTCATGTGGATATTTGATTATAATCTAACTAATTATATACAATTATTAACTACTAAAAAGTGCCTTAGATGTATTCACTTACTGGTGTGACAGATGGTTACCTCATAATATACACACAAAGATGCCACATGCCGCATGCTAATGAGCTGATTGGAGTCCAGCGTGATGTCATTGAGTCCAGCGTACATTTAATTCAGAGCTATAGCCACTCCCCTGCCCACCTGCTGCTGATTCATATGGAAACAAACTGTCACTCAGCAGCAGGTGGGCGGGGAGAGTCAGGAGCTCATGAATATTCAGGACTCATCATTATCAGCTGGAGCTTTTCAATACAAGATGTTGGCAGATTGACTGGGTCAATTAAAGAAAGTGACCCAACATTTTGCTAAGAGAATCAGTCACTTATTTATGTTGCCCTTAGTTAGGACACCATAAAACTGGTGACAGGTTCCCTTTAAGTGGGAAAGTAAGCGACAAACCTCCCACATTCCTGGAACAGTTTGATCTTTATAGTTACTGCTCTATTTTTTTCCAGTGAAAATCCAACCACCTACCCAGACCTCACTTGGCTAGAAAACATAACTTTATTACCAAAGTCTCCTCCTAAACTACAGTATTATCTAAGGTTTATTCAGGGCTGCTTTTGGCCCTGTTTGTACCAGCCTCTATATTGTATTGTGTTGTACATTAAGTACTGATTGGTTATATACCATTGAATTATTATATCACCTTCTATATTCCTTGCAATGATTCCTCGTAATGTAGTGAGTTAGGAATAGTTAGATAATATATATGGAAGCCATTGTGCTGTGAAGGCTGCATTCCTGAGTGATTATCTCAGAGACATGGACATCCTTAGGAGAAGGGGCTGATAGCTATAAATCTTTGTGAGCAAAGAAAAAGAACTTAACTCCACTGAGAACATCATCCAGGTAGGATGCTCTAGTCACTATCTCTCTCTTGTATTATCATGGGGTGTTGGCCATATGCTACGTGGTTTGCACAACATTGTGTTGCAGGCCATTATTATTATTTTCCTTTACTAATCTGTGATTTGTCTGCTTTATATATTTAATCACACTTACGGCTCATGCACACGACCGTTGTTTTGGTCCATATCTGAGCCGCAGTTTTTGTGGCTCGGATGCGGACCCATTCACTTCAATGGGGCAGCAAAAGATGCGGACAGCACTCCGTGTGCTGTCCGCATGCGTTGCTCCGTTCCGTGGCCCCGCCAAAAAAATATAACATGTCCTATTGTCTGTTTTGCGGACAAGAATAGGCATTTCTACAATGGGCCGCACGTTCCGTTCCCAAATTGCGGATGGCACACAGGCGGCTTCCGTTTTTTGCAGATCCATGATTTGCGGACTGCAAAAAATGGAACGGTCGTGTGCATGAGGCCTTAGTAAATATTTTTATTACTTTGCCTGTGTAAGCCTATGTATTCTCAAATCTTTTGAATTCACGTTAAAACATGCTGAATTATGCATTTTGTTCCCAGCCGCCCTCCCCACATGTGACTCATGCTCTGACTATCCTATTCACACAGTGTCTGCTGCATGGACCAGACAAATGTCTATAAGACCCATGAAGAAAAAGGCAACCCCATAACTTCCTATTTGTTGTCCATTATTGATAACGACTTGAGAACTTTTTGTTCGTGACTGTTTTCCCAGCAGGTCTATCAGTGCTTGATATCACAGAGCTACTCTAATGACTTCCTATAGAGCAGGGTCTTCACGAACAGCACAGAAATCTTGTTTTCCTCTAAATAAACTCTATCCAGAAAATTGACAGTAATTAATTGAGATGATATTGAGGTAAATACTGTGACAGGTAACTGGGATGGGAGGGTGTACTATCAAGACAGGACAACAGATTATTAAATCGTTGAAATTATTGTCTAGAAACGTTTTGGAGGTGTTTATGTTTTTTGTCTTCTATTTTCTGTAGATAACTGAAATATTAAAATGCTTAAAAAGCTTTTCCACTTTTACGATAGTAAGCCCTATCTCCAATAGATTACCATCTCTTTTTTTCAATGGTCAAGTAGCTCTTGAAGGTTTCTGTAAGACCCATTATTTTCAAAGAAGAATTATAATGGATAAATGGGGAATGAATGTTTGGCAAACCCTCAGTCAAAACAGAGATTCAGATTAATGGGTCTCACCAATCATATTTCCAACTGCTGGAACCCCCACAGATCAAAATTTAAAAGGTTCTGCAAAGAAATAAGTAGTAGCGGCAAGTGATTGGCCAAAGAAAGCTTTTTATCACAAGCAGTGGGTGTGGAACCATTAATCAACCAACTAGTTTGACTAAAGGCTAATCTTAAGGGTTTTATGCTTGCAGACCCCCTGGTATTCACCCTTTAAACCCCATATAGGGATCTAGACTTTGCTGCAGGGGGGCCACCAGGCCGCTACCTCTTGGTATAGTCACAAAATGGTTGACAGTTGACTCATGGGTTAAGAGACACCGGTGCGAACCACTGAGGGGTCAGGCTATACTCATAGTCAGTAGCAGGCAAAGTTCATTTGAATCCATGAAAAAATTCCAAGCACAGGGCAGGCAGCAAAGAGTCAAAACAGAAAACAAGCTCAGGTCATGTCAGGCAGTGGAGGGTCAGAATCAGTAAACAAGCAAAAGTCAGTACAGGGGGAGACAAGCAGAATAGCAAAGTAAGCATACCTTCACAAGGAACTAGCAAACTAGATTACCTTGCTTAGGCACCCTCCCCTAAGGGAAGCTGCTTTAAATACCCAAAAGTGGCCAGCCATTGGCTGGTAAAGACTAAGGTGCAAGCGCAATGACCCAGTACATATTTATGATATATCCTCAGAAGGACTCCCAGCAATCAGATATGACTGATCTATTATGCAGTCTTTGGTCCGAATTTAGTGCAAAAATGCAAAGAAATCTGCGTGAAAAACTAGGCGGGAATTTCGGTTTTAAAATCTGCACTTGTGTGCAGGTACCCTAAAGCAGTCTTGAAATACTTTTTTTTTTATAAGTCATGAACACCTTATCAAGTAGTAGTAGTACCTTTAATTGGCAAGAGAACAAGTAATGTGCAGTAGTCAATTTAGTCATACATTTCCAGGAGGAATAAAAGAGGAACATCACAATGGAGAGTTCCAAAAAGATGGTGCAAAATAAAAATGTAATGGGAATGCAAGTATACAAGTATACAGAGAACTGACTGATCCTCTTTATCCCATGATTCATGTAAAAAAAGTAAGACAAAATAAGCTAGAACAAAGCTAGAACCTGCAATGTGCCTCACATGGACCCAGAGATCGTCCCATTTATTGCTCCAGTCCTCTGATAGATTAATTTTAAGCTGGTAGCTCGGGGGGCATTTTCTTTCTCAGGGGATGTGTCTGTTCTGGTGCAGCTCTGTCCCATTAACTGTCACAGCTTAGATTCAGCAGGTGGCAGTTCAAAGTTGGAACTGAGCATGTGCGACCACCTCAGCGAAGTCGACAGAGACAAAAGGAAAAGAACAAACAGCAGGTGGAGCTATTCAGATAGATTGTATTGAATAACTCAGTGACTTTACTAAATTTTCAAGTGAATTAGTATATATTTATATATTATAAATATAGAACAGGGATCAGCAACCTCTGGCACTTCAGCTGTTGTGCAGCTACATCATCCAGCATGCTACTTGCTAGATTGCTCTAGGAATTCTCATAGAACTGAATGGAGCAAACCGGGAATTGTAGTTTCACAAAAGGTGGAGTCCCGGAGGTGTCTGACCCCTGATGTAGAATATATTTAATGAGATAACCCCTTTAAATAGAATTTATTGCATAATAGTAGCATAGTAGTTATGTTATTATTTTAGGTAGCACCACTTTTAATTCTATACCTTGCCTATATGTTTCAGCCCGTATCTAAATGTATAACCATTAAACAACAGCAACAGACAAACTAGTGCAATGTTCCTTTTATTATTTACAATGTAAATGACACGATCCAAGCGGAAATCTCCGAAATATCCTTTTCTGCATCTAAAACAACAAAACTATGAAAAGTTCACGTCTGAAAAAAGGCTGCAACCTCCTGTGCACATTCCCAGCAGTTATTGAGTGTTCTCCGGGAAATCATATTTAATTGCCTGAGCTCCAATTACAGTATTTAATCCGCTCAGAAAATGTGAAGAAAAGGGGATTGCATATTAGCGGCAACAAAGAAACAAAATGCCACCTGCAGTGTCTTTCTTAATGTATGTCAGTCAAAGCGGCAGCTCAGCGGCGGAGGCTCCTATCTACCGCACCCAGCCAGAGACTGTGCAATGTTCCTTCTAATCTTACCTACAGATGCCAAAGCACTGAAAGAAAATAACAAACATAAGGAACATGGAGCAAGAAGGTAAAAGGAGACAAATATAAAAGGACATGTATAGGGACACAAAAGCAGTTATTCTGAATATGATGTTAGAGGGTTATTATTTTACCTGATGATCGGAAACCCAACTATACCCAAAGATGCCAGGGGTCAGTAAGGGTAGGTTCATATCTTCGGCACTTAACTCCAGTTATCTGATACTGACACACACTGCTGGATCCTTATTGACTAAAATGGGATCCAATAAGGATCCGGTGGCTTTCCAGCTTTCGGTTAAATACCTCTGCCAGCCTTCAGATGAACAAATGCTACTGTAGTATATGTCTGTCTAAAAGCCAGCAGTAAAATTTGTCCAAATGAAAGATGGTGTAACAGCGGCTGCTGTGCGCTGCTGTTCCCCTGCTTACCGCCGTGGTCCCGGGCACCATGTTCAGCGGTGATCTGCTGCCAGTGTTTCCTTTCAGCCCTGGCCACAGCATGCTTGTTGCTTGTTTCCTGAAGCATTTCATTAAAGGGATTCTGTCACCTCCCCAACCCAAAATCGGATTTTAAAGTAGTCATGCAGCACAGCTTACCTTGAATAGGCTGTGCTCTTCTATCTTGTAATCCGTCCAGTAGTTTATGTGAAAATCGACTTTTATGGTTATGCAAATTGGCCCTGAAGGTGCCCAGAGGGGCGTTTTGTTCCCCTTAGTGAGCCCAGTAACGCCCCTCTTACAGTGCCCAGCCCGCCTTCCTTGCGACTGTCTAACCACCCCCAGCCTCCCACAGCCTCTCATCCCTCTCCTCCCCCTCCCTCACGGCTGAACGAACTCTCGCACAGGCGCAGTACCCACTGAGGACTGCGCCAGTGCGATCTGCAGGAGACTGAGGGCAGGAGCTTCATCCTCGTCACTGGGCATGCGCCGAGCCCAGTGACGTCCGATGCTCGCTCTTCCCTCAGTCAGCAGGGTTAGGGTTAGGGGAGGTGACAGAATCCCTTTAAGGGCCGGCGTGCGTCACTTCCTGTGTTTTATGGGTTGGACCATGTGACCTTGCCAACCAATCCTAGCCCTCCTGCACATATATAAGTGGCTTAGCCCCCTTCCCAGATGCCTCAGTGTCAAGGTCCTTGTGTCCTGCTAAGGTTCCTGATATCTGCTTGTGGTCCTGTGTTCCTGATTTTTACTTGTGTTCCTGGATTCTGCTACCCATTTCTGCCTGCTTGCCTTCACTCTCCTGTTGCCGATCCCGATTGTCTGACCAGTACCTCTGCCGCCTGCACTGACCTATTGCCTGTCTGACCTTGTCTCTGCCTCATCCTTCGGTCCTGCACTGTTGCTCCTGGTAACGACTCAGCCTGCTGACAACACCTGTACCTCTGGTACCTTTCTCAGGTTTTTAGTTGTTGTAAAGTATATTGGCCAATATGGTAGTGAATATGGGACTTATAGCTGCTCTCTCCTCATACGCGTTTCAGAGCTTCCAGCTCCTTCTTCAGAAGTCTGAAGGATTGCGGAATACACAAAGAACCCGCCACTTTTCAAAGAGCCCGCTCATTTGAACACGTGGCACGCCGACCGCGGTGATCCAAACATGTGACACGCCGACCGCAATAAATCACACCACTACCCGGAAGTGACGTCACCGGAAGGAGGATCGCGACGGCTGAACTCATGGAAATCACGCGCGCAGCAAGGACAACGCCACCTACCACCCTGACGGCCGCAGAAAGATACAGGAAGATCCTTCACAAGAGCGGTAACGTACCCAGTGTGGGATCTTTTGCCTTTCAGGTTGTGATCCAGCCTAAATACAAGTCGAAGCTCCTATAGAGAGCATAGACATCCAAAAGACAATAATAACCTATACTTGTATTTACAACTATTTTTAACTATCTATTGCTACAAGGGATCACCAACTACCCTGCTCTCAGAGCGGCCAATATCTGGATCGCCCAACGACTTACATTAACCTACATTTTGTGACAGTCGTTGGACACATGAACTACCTTTTTTCATACCTTTTCTTATGACTTTTATATATTTTTCATATATATCTTTCATATTTTTTATATTTTTTTACATTTTTTGATTATATGAACTTTTATATGGACATAAACTAATATTTATTTATTCATCTATTTCTTTAAGGAGTGTGCACATCCTAACTTTTACCAACATCCTAACTTTTACCATAATCAGATATTTTAAAGAATAAATATAAAACCACATGTTAACTACCATCTGGTATTTTTAATAACCCTATTTTTACAACCTATCTAATAAATAGTATCCATAGACCCCATTTGCTGTGAGTGCCGTCCATTTAATTCTATTTACTCCACTACCTCCGAAGCTTTGGGTTAGCTTTACCGGACTGAGCACCGCCGCCATTTTACTACTAGAAGTGAGCCGCCATAACTGTTTATCCTAGTTCTCATTTCATCTGGTGTCCCAAATTCTCAAAAGCATGCAGTGATCACTGGAGAGAAGCCAGAGAAGCAGACACAAGAAAAAGATACGATCGGGTTCAAACACAAAGCTTGTGACCCATTTATTTTATGAAAACATTATGTAAAAACACATCATACTGTGGCAAATCTTTGTCAATCACTATTAATAACACTACATGTGTATACATTAGTTATGTGTACATACTGTTTATTAGCTACGCATACAAACTGGAAGTAAATCCTTTATATGCATAGAGCTGGACAGAATGCCCTCTCTGGCATAGACAGAATGCACCCGAGTAACCCTCTCTATGGTACATTAGAAACACTTCCTGGCTTTAAATACTATCACAAATGGATAGGTGACCACCCAAGTGTGGCTGTCTCCATTCACTTCTATGGAAGTTCTAAAAATATTTGAGTAAGCTTGCTTGGCAATTTCTGAAACATTTACAGAAGTGAGTGGAGAAAGCCAACTTTCCATTCGAGGCCTGTCATGGAACCATGAACCAGACGTACAACAAGAGATAAGTGGAAAATAAGAAGGTTTTATTGAAGAGCAAGCCGTAAGCAAAGTCCGAACGGATGGCTAAACCGAAGCAGGGTCTTGCGGAGACAGAGGTCAGGAACCAGAAGGGTAGTCAGACGAAGCCAGGAACAGGAACCAACGGGGTAGTCAGACGAAGCCGGAATCAGGAACCAACGGGGTAGTCAGACGAAGCCGGAATCAGGAACCAACGGGGTAGTCAGACGAGGCCAGGATCAGGAACCAGAAGCAGCAGCAGTCTTGGAAGCATGTGAACACAGGAGGACCAAGCAAGGAACTGAAGCCACAGACCTCCTATATATATGAGCTGGGCATCCAGCTCCTCCCAGTGGGAAGGAGGAGCCGCAGGGTGGGAGGCTACAAGAAAACCCAGAAACCAAGATGGCCGCCAGCACATGTCAAACGAAGGGAACAGCAAGGAGGTAAGACCATGACAGTACCTCCCCCTCAAGGGCCCCTCCTCCGCGGAGTAAGGAACGGTTTCTGAGGGAAGCGTGCGTGGAAGGCTCGGAGCAAGACAGGAGCATGGACATCTGCGGAGGGAACCCAGGAACGCTCCTCTGGACCATAACCACGCCAATGGACCAAAAACTGCACCCGGCCGCGGACCAGGCGTGAGTCCAGGATATTGCTCACCTCATACTCCTCACGATTGCCCACTTGGACCGGACGAGGCCGAGGAATCGAGGAAGTGAAACGATTACACACCAGTGGCTTCAACAGGGAGACATGAAACACGTTGGAGATCCGCATGCCAGGAGGAAGCGCAAGGGCATAGGCTACCGGGTTTACCCTGCGAAGCACTCGGAAGGGACCAACAAAGCGAGGCGCCAGCTTGGGAGTGGGCACTCGAAGGTTGAGGTTGCGGGTGGACAACCATACGCGGTCTCCGACCTGGTAGGAAGGAGCGGGCGCTCGTCTGCGATCAGCCTGGAGTTTCTGGCGCTGCGCAGAGACCTCAAGGGACCTCTGGATCCGTACCCAAGAAGCACGTAGGACGGAAAGGTGATCCTCCACAGCCGGAATATCCTGGGGAGAGAATACCTCCGGTAACACGGCAGGTTGGAACCCATAATTGGCCATGAAGGGAGACGTCCCAGAGGAAGAGTTCACCGCCGTGTTCCTGGCAAACTCAGCCCAAGGCAGGAGGTCAACCCAATTGTCTTGGTGATCGGAGACATAGCAACGAAGGAATTGCTCCAAGGCCTGATTGGATCGTTCTGCGGCCCCATTGGACTGAGGGTGGTAGGCCGAGGAGAAAGAGAGATGAATCCCCAACTGGGAGCAAAAGGCGCGCCAGAACCTGGACACAAACTGACTCCCCCGATCCGACACAATCTCCTTGGGCAAACCGTGCAACCGGAAGACCTCCCTGGCAAAAATCGAGGCCAACTCTTGTGCAGAGGGTAACTTCTTGAGAGGAACACAGTGGCACATTTTGGAAAACCGATCCACAATCATGAGAATGACCGTATGGCCTCGGGATGCAGGGAGGTCCACAATGAAATCCATCCCCAGGTGTGACCATGGACGCTCCCCGGTGGCTATGGGTTGCAAAAGGCCCAACGGAAGGTGCCGAGGGGACTTACTCTGGGCACAAACGGAGCATGCCGCTACATATGCGGCGATGTCGGAACGTAGAGAAGGCCACCAGAACAGACGTGAAACCGCCCAGGACAGCTGATTCTTTCCAGGGTGCCCCGCGGCCTTGGAGTTATGGTAGGTTCGCAACAACCGAGTGCGCAACTCCTCAGGCACAAAACATCTGCCGTTGGGTCTCCCAGAGGGAGCACCAGATTGAGCCGCCAAAATCTGCTCACCCAGAGGAGAAGTCAGGCTGGTGCGAATAGCGGCCAGGATCTGATTCGGGGGTATGACCGTAGTCGGAATCGACTCCTCCCCGGACAGCTCGGAGTACTGCCGTGATAAGGCATCCGCTCTGATGTTCTTGGAGCCGGGTAGGTAGGAGACCACGTAATTAAAACGTGACAAGAACAGAGCCCATCTGGCCTGACGTGGTGTCAATCTCTTGGCCTCAGAGAGGTAGGTCAGATTCTTGTGGTCCGTCAGGATGAGAACCGGAACCACCGAGCCCTCGAGCAAGTGCCTCCATTCTTTAAGGGCCTGCACGATGGCCAATAACTCCCTGTCACCAATCTGATAGTTGCACTCCGCGGAAGACAGTTTCCGGGAGTAAAACCCACAAGGAAGCAGAGGACCCTCTGGTGTTCTACGCTGAGACAGGAGGGCGCCTACTCCCGTCTCAGACGCGTCCACCTCGAGGACAAAAGGCAACCCAGGGTTGGGATGCGACAGAATCGGAGCCGACACAAAGGCGGACTTTAGAGCCTCAAAAGCTCGGATGGCCTCGAGCGGCCAGACCTGAGGATTACTGCCCTTCCTGGTCAGATCCGTGAGAGGCTTGGCTAGCATGGAAAAGTCCCTGATGAACTTCCGATAATAATTGGCGAAGCCCAAAAAGCGCTGCAGGGCACGAAGCCCACTGGGCTGGGGCCACTGTAAGACAGCCGAAACCTTCTCAGGATCCATGGAGAACCCCTCAGCGGAAATGATGTAACCTAAGAAGGTTACCTGGGATCGGTGAAATTCGCATTTCTCAAGCTTACCGAACAGCTTGTTCTCTCGTAAGCGTTGCAACACTCGTCTGACATCCAGAATGTGGGCCTCCATGGATGCAGAATATACCAAGATGTCATCCAAATAGACCACCACACACTGCTGCAACAGGTCACGGAAAACATCGTTGATGAATTCCTGGAAGACTGCGGGCGCATTGCACAACCCAAAGGGCATAACCAAGGATTCATAATGACCGGTCCTGGTGTTAAACGCGGTCTTCCACTCATCGCCCGCCTTGATCCTTACCAGGTTATATGCCGCCCTCAGGTCGAGTTTGGTAAAGACCGTGGCCCCTTTGAGGCGATCGAACAGCTCGGAAATCAAGGGTATCGGGTAAGCGTTCTTGATCGTGATGCGATTGAGACCCCTGTAATCGATGCAAGGCCTCAACTCGCCGCCCTTCTTTTTCACAAAGAAAAATCCAGCCCCTGCCGGGGACGAGGATTTGCGAATGTGTCCGCGTGAAAGCGCCTCCCTCACGTACTCCTCCATGGCCTCATTCTCCGCTACCGACAGTGGATAGACTTTGCCACGAGGAGGAACGGCACCGGATTGTAACTCTATGGCACAATCGTATGGGCGGTGCGGAGGTAGGGCAACCGCGCGCACCTTATCGAATACATCCCGGTACTCTTCGTATTCAGGAGGCAACAGAGAGTCCGAGGAAGTACACAGCAACTTGACAGGCCCATGGATGCAACTAGCCCCACACTGCGGTGACCACGAGAGGATCTCGACCGATCTCCAATCGAAAGTCGGATTATGCTTCTGGAGCCAGGGGTACCCCAAGACCACCGAGTAGTGTGGAGACGAAATAACCTGGAGACAGACCGACTCTCTGTGAACGGCACCAATGGCTATCCCCACTGGAAGGGTCTCATGAGTCACGTGTGGCGGCAGAAGGGGTCTGCCGTCTATCGCCTCAAGAGCCAGTGGGGAACCTCGAGGCTGCAGAGGAATGGAATTGGCGGCAACGAACACTCTATCAATGAACAAACCACCAGCACCAGAGTCCACCAACGCCTGGGTCGTCACCGAGCCCCCGACCCAGGAGAGGACAACCGTGATCAGTGGTTTGTCAACACGGGAAACCGGGGACGAGGAGACTCCACCCAAGATCTGCCCCCGACAGGACCTCAGGTGCGAGCGTTCTCCCGGACGGTTCGGACATGCCAACCGAAAATGCCCACCGAGACCACAGTACATGCATCGGCCCTCGCGTCTCCGGAGTACCCTCTCCCCCTCAGACAGGCGAGCAAACCCCCGCTGCATGGGTTCACCCCCAGACAAGTCATCCCCAGGAGGCGTGGGAGGAGAGGGAGGCACGGGTGGGACAGCAAACGTAGGCGCCAATCTGTTAGGAGACCTCCGCAGGCTCTCCTTAAAGGAAGGTCTCTCCCTGAGTCTGGTGTCAATCAAAATCAGGAAAGAAATAAGAGACTCGAGCTCCACTGGTAGGTCCTTAGCTGCAACCTCATCCTTCAAGGCATCCGAGAGACCATGAGAGAAAGCAGCGACCAGAGCCTCATTATTCCAGCCCACCTCTGCTGCCAGGGTACGAAACTCAATGGCGTATTCAGCTACGGATCGTGAACCCTGTCTGATGGACATAAGGAGCTTCGCAGCAGAGGCAGCACGAGCCGGCACATCGAATACCTTCCGAAGAGAAGCAACAAAACCGGAAAACTCGGCAACCACCGGATTGTTGTTCTCCCATAAAGGGCTGGCCCAGGCCAAGGCCTTGTCCGAGAGCAGCGAGATCAAGAAGCCCACCCTTGATCTCTCAGTAGGAAAGGCATGTGGCAGCAACTCGAAGTAAATGCCCACCTGGTTAAGGAAACCTCGGCACTGAGTTGGCTCTCCCCCAAAGCGCTGTGGAAGGGGGGCAGAACCGGTCATACCCTGAAACACCACAGGCGCAGCAACAGGTGTCAGGGTAGACTCTGGCGCAACAACCGGAGCGGCAGTAGGAGCGGGCCCAGGAGCGACAACCGACCCATCGGCAACGGAAGCTAAATGAGCCGTGCGTTCAAGCAGGGTTTGCAACGCCACAGCGAACCGACCCAACAGGTGATCCTGCTGATCAAGTCTGGCAACCAGCGTAGGTAGCGAGGGTGGCCCTGTACCGTCAGAATTCATGGCTTGGTCCTAATGTCATGGAACCATGAACCAGACGTACAACAAGAGATAAGTGGAAAATAAGAAGGTTTTATTGAAGAGCAAGCCGTAAGCAAAGTCCGAACGGATGGCTAAACCGAAGCAGGGTCTTGCGGAGACAGAGGTCAGGAACCAGAAGGGTAGTCAGACGAAGCCAGGAACAGGAACCAACGGGGTAGTCAGACGAAGCCGGAATCAGGAACCAACGGGGTAGTCAGACGAAGCCGGAATCAGGAACCAACGGGGTAGTCAGACGAGGCCAGGATCAGGAACCAGAAGCAGCAGCAGTCTTGGAAGCATGTGAACACAGGAGGACCAAGCAAGGAACTGAAGCCACAGACCTCCTATATATATGAGCTGGGCATCCAGCTCCTCCCAGTGGGAAGGAGGAGCCGCAGGGTGGGAGGCTACAAGAAAACCCAGAAACCAAGATGGCCGCCAGCACATGTCAAACGAAGGGAACAGCAAGGAGGTAAGACCATGACAAGGGCATTGTGGGAGTTGTAGTTTTACAACAGCTGGAGCGCCGCAGTTTGAGATGCCTGCTATACAGTGTAACCAGGCCACCGCTGCTGGATTACACAATGGTAATAACCACGGATATGTGCTGTGTATAACCTGATGGAAAGGAGGCAATATGGAGTATCACAATACATTAGTAAGTGCCTTGTATTAACTGCATGATAAATGCCATTTACTGAAGTCAGACAAACCCTTTAACCCCTTTAAGCATAAATGTCTGGCATGAAAAGTACCAAATCTTAACCTCCTCATATTGTACATTATCTACATTATAATCTTTGGTTATGCAAACCCATTGTTGCTGCAGCTGTCCGGGTGGCTGGTCTCAGACGATCAAGGAGGTGAACATGCTGGATGTGGAGGTCCTGGGCCGGTGTGGTTACGCGTGGTCTGCAGTTGTGAGGCCGGTTGGATGTACTGCCAAATTCTCTGAAACGCCTTTGGAGACGGCTTATGGTAGAGAAATGAACATTCATTGCACGGGCAACAGCTCTGGTAGACATTCCTGCAGTCAGCATGCCAATTGCACGCTCCCTCAAACGTTGCAACATCTGTGGCATTGTGCTGTGTGATCAAACTGCACATTTCAGAGTGGCCTTTCATTGTGGGCAGTCTAAGGCACAGCTGTGCAATATTCATGCTGTCTAATCAGCACCTTGATATGCCACACCTGTGAGGTGGGATGGATTATCTCGGCAAAGGAGAAGTGCTCACTAAGGGCTCTTTCACACTTGCGTTGTCCGGATCCGGCGTGTACTCCACTTGCCGGAATTACACGCCGGATCCGGAAAAACGCAAGTGAACTGAAAGCATTTGAAGACGGATCCGTCTTCAAAATGCGTTCAGTGTTACTATGGCACCCAGGACTCTATTAAAGTCCTGGTTGCCATAGTAGGAGCGGGGAGCGGTATACTTACCGTCCGTGCGGCTCCCGGGGCGCTCCAGAGTGACGTCAGAGCACCCCATGCGCATGGATGACGTGCCATGCGATCACGTCATCCATGCGCGTGGGGCGCCCTGACGTCACTCTGGAGTGCCCCGGGAGCCGCACGGACGGTAAGTATACTGCTCCCCCGCTCCCCACTACACTTTACCATGGCTGCCAGGACTTTAGCGTCCCGGCAGCCATGGTAACCATTCAGAAAAAGCTAAACGTCGGATCCGGCAATGCGCCGAAACGACGTTTAGCTTAAGGCCAGATCCAGATCAATGCCTTTCAATGGTCATTCATTTCGGATCCGGCCTTGCAGCAAGTGTTCAGGATTTGTGGCCGGAGCAAAAAGCGCAGCATGCTGCGTTATTTTCTCCGGCCAAAAAACGTTCCGGTCCGGAACTGAAGACATCCTGATGCATCCTGAACGGATTTCTCTCCATTCAGAATGCATTAGGATAAAACTGATCAGGATTCTTCCGGCATAGAGCCCCGACGACGGAACTCTATGCCGGAAGAAAAGAACGCAAGTGTGAAAGAGCCCTTATACAGATTTAGACAGATTTGTGAACAATATTGGAGAGTAATGGGTATTTTGTGTATGTAGAACATGTTTCAGATCTTTGAGTTCAGCTCATGCAAAATGGGAGCAAAACCGAAAGTGCTGGGTTTATATTTTTGGTCAGTGTATGTACACAAGGGTCTTAAGACCACATTCCCTTGATCATGGGGGTCCCAGCAGTCAGACCCCCATCAATCAGACACTTATCACCTGTCGTGTCATAGCCATTTCACCTATTCAAATTCACTATCCTTAAAGGTTTTCTTTGGGTGTAAAAAAATAAATAAAAATACAATAAAAAAAATAATCTGGCCCAAAATATGTGTCAAACTAAAATAGAAATGCTCGCCTGTTAAAGGACCTGTGTCCACTTTTCTAGTTATCCTCTATTCAGAGGATTGGGGATAACTAAGTGATCTGTGGGGGTCTGAATGCTGGAGCCTCCACTGATCCCCCTTCTTGGTCGAGCATATGCCCTGCCGCTCCATCCATTCTCTATGGGGTCGCTAGAGATAGCAGAGTACAGAGCTGGCTATTTCCAGTGGTCCCAAAGGGAATATATGGAGCAGCGGGGTGTATGTGTGGTCTGTCACACCATAAAAAGGGGGAACAGGACCTGTTCCTGGGATCAGTGGCGTCGCAGAATTGGACCCCACTAATCATATACTTATGCCCTATGGTGCGGAGAGGATAACTTGAAAACCTGGACAACCCCTTTAAATCCTCCACCACTCCACCAGTATCTCTTTACATGGCAGCAGTGATGCCTATAAATACGGAATATCATCACTGGCGCCATGTAAACCATACGTGTCAATACTGGAGAATGGGACGCACTGTGCAGAATTTTTCAGTCATAAGTCTGACCCCCTTTGCAGGTCATAACTTTTAACAAAGCCCAAGCAAAGGTCCTAGAGGAGCAACGTGAGAAAAGGGCACAAACGGACGGAGGCAGAGACATTAGGGTCACCTGAGGCAGGGTAATAGTGGGGATCCTGGAGCAGGGGTAACTGGAGAAGAGGCAATATTAGTGGTGCATTTAGATTGGGGGCATCTGGAGCTGGGGCATTTATGGAGGTGCACCTAAAGCAGAGGCATTAGTGTCACCTGAGGCAGGGTAATAGTGGTGATCCTGGAGCAGAGGTATTTATGGGGGCAACTGGAGAACAGCCTATATTAGGGGTGCATTTAGAGTGGAGGCATTGGGTGGCATCTGGAGCTGTGGCACTGATGAGGGGGCACCTAAAGCAGAGGCATTGGGGGGGACCTAGGGCAGAGTCCCCCCAGTGGCACTCTGAACTCCACAGAGGGCAGTACACATACACCGATCTGAGTCTACTATAAACAAACCCTCTATTTCCCCCCTTACAGTCTCCTACAGCTCACTACTGTCACACACCTGAGAAATCAGCCCAGCACCACAGAGGGGTCCTTCTCTCCAGAAACCACAGCTTTTTTTACAGCAAGGGGGCAGGAGGATGGCCAGACATGTTCTCTCCTCCTTCACTGCCAGCAGCCCGGGAAGTTTAGAAGATACTGCGGGACCTCCTGTACAATTTACACCAGTAGGAGGCTGCATCACTGTGCGATACTGCCACCTAGTGGCTACAATAATTATCTCTCCTGAGAAACAAGAGAAATAATTACTCCTTCGTCTTATCTTCGAGCGCAGAGACTGGGGGTCTACCGAGGAATCCCCCGCCTCTCCGGTGGGCCAGTCCGTGCCTGCCCTCAATATTATGTTGGTAATACATGCTGGATCTATGTGCCCAGGATACTGCTGACTTTCCCCTGCATACTTCCTTGCATGTGCTTTCCTTAACTACAGCCTGTGTGATCCTTTTTTTGAATGCCGGATCCGGCACTAATACATTCCTATGGAAAGAAATGCCGAATCCGGCATTCAGGCAAGTGTTCCGTTTTTTTGTCCGGAGATAAAACCGCAGCATAGTGCGGTATTATCTCCATCCTGTACAGTCAAAAAGACTGAACTGAAGACATCCTGATGCATCCTGAACGGATTGCTCTCCATTCAGAATGCATGGGGATAAAACTGATCAGTTATTTTCCGGTATAGAGCCCCTAGGACGGAACTCTATGCCGGAAAAGAAAAATGCTAGTGTGAAAGTACCCTTACACACACTCTGCAGAAGCAAAAATATTTTATGAAGACTATTTAGAAAGTTGTAAATTGTGCATTTAGAATGCAAATGAACGATAACAAAGAAACGCATGCATGACTATAGCTTTAAAAGTGAATCTACAACTTTTTCAACATGTCCAACATCCTGTACTGTCTCATTTCTTAGTTTTGTATCCAGGGGCGTCGTTAGGTCAAAACATTCGGGTCTTTAGCCCCGGATGTTTTGTCCAGGGCCCCGAATGTTATGCGGGCCTGGTAGCATTTTTTATTTGGCTATTCCAGGGCCCTTTAATATTGATTGGACCTGGGCAACCCACCACAGATCATCCCCCCACCCCTCTTGTACTTGTTCCGCTGATCCGCTACTTGCGGGCTGCGCGGCCATGAGTTCAGTCACTTTGGTGCGCAATCCCGTCCTGCGGCGCGTGATCCCGCGAGACCCGCCGTGGGAGGTCACGGGTCTTGCGGGATCACGGGATTGTGTACTGAAGTGATGAACTCATCGCCACGCAGCCCACAAGTAGCGGATCAGCGGAACAAGTACAAGGGGGGTGGGGGGATGATCTGTGGTGGGTTGCCCAGGTCCAATCAATATTAAAGGGCCCTGGAATAGCCAAATAAAAAATGCTACCAGGCCAGCATAACATTCGGGGCCCTGGACAAAACATCCGGGGCTCAAGCCCCGAATGTTTTGACCTAACGATGCCCCTGGATACAAAACTAAGAAATGAGACAGTACAGGATGTTGGACATGTATAAAAAGTTGGGTGGGGGGATGATCTGTGGGGTTGCCCAAGGTCCACTCCCATCAATATTAAAGGGCTCAAGCAAAGATTTCTGCAGTGGTGAGGAAATGAAACATAACGGATATTGGAAAGTTACCGAATGTTGTATTATATAATGACTGCAGTTTGCAGTACTGTACTTCATTTGCGTAAACCAGAACACCCCTGTAAGCACGCCTTAATGTGCAAATTCAACACATTTCAGACCCTAGCAACGCTCATATCAGAGCCATGGAGTTAAATGATAAATTCTGTCTACTTGCATCCACGATCATACTAGACCTGTGTGCCTAGGATGCTGCTGCCTTTCCCTTGCATACTTCCTTGTGTGTGCTTTCCTCCTTATCTACTGCCTGCGTGATCTGCCCTCCTCAAATCTTCTCCACACAGATCAGCTTTAGAGTTAAATGATAGATTCTGTCTACTTGCATCTACCACCAGGAAAAGCATAGGAGCTTTTTGTATAATTCCCTTCAAGACCACAAACAATGATGTGATTTTTCATCTCACTATTCTGGAACTAATAACTTTTGTAATTATCCATCAAAATATGATAGTCTCATTTATTTTGCTGGATAAGTTGTCGTTTTGACACATTCCATTTTGGGGTACATATACATTGGTGTTTAAATTGTAATTCATTTAATTTGAGGGGACCAACAAAATACGACATATACCATATTTTTCCCTTTATAAATTGCATCACATTATAAGATGCACCAAGGTTGTAGAATAGGAAAATCTCAGATCAGACGACAATCTTCATTAGACTTACAATTTTCATCACATTTCAGATCAGACCCCCCATATCTGATTTCATATCAGATCGCCATATCAGACCTCAGATCAGACCGCCATTTAAGACCTCAGTTCAGACCAAAAACAACAAAATGACCTTACCTCTAATGCTCTGGATAGCATAGCCACTCTGCGCATCCAGCCGCTCTTCATGCACTCACCGCTCCCTGGTCTTCTCCGGGTCCATGCTGCACTGTGACCTGACCACACAGCGTCAGGTCATAGTGCGCGCACTATGTCCTGATGCTGTACGCTTTCAGAAGAGTGCAGCATGGGCCCAGAGAAGACCAAGGAGTGGTGAGTACAGCCAGCTCTACACTCACCGATCCCCACACCTCCTGCATACTATTGAGCACTTCCATAATGGAACTGCTATTTTTCCTCCACTTCCTATAAAGCAAAAAATATGGTATATTTATAGCACGCTTTATGATGTTATGGGAAAATGGCCACTTAACCAAATAATGGCCTTATCGGTGACAAGCTTCTGCCAATAATTGGACATTTCCAGCCATTTCCTGTGCGCTGAGACAGAACCAGGTAGTGGAGAGCGGAAGGCAGGGGGCAGCATCAGAATGGTAATGGTGGGGGATTGAAGAAGAACCCAGGTTCTGACACAATATGGACTCCTTTGCAGCCAATAACTTGCCACAAGGGTCTATTTCTTTTGGGATGATTCACAAATAACCTATTATATCGTATTGATGATACGTCCTGTAATTAAATTCATGCATGCAGAACGATGGAAGGTGGGCCTTTTTAATTGTGCTGTTGGAAGCTTGTTGACATATCCAGCTTATTACAGCTCCTGTAGAGCAATTCTCTGAGCTGTGCTGCTTTCTGAGAGGGTTAACTTTTCTCGTATCAGACTGCAAAACAAGGCATGAATCTACATTTACCACAATGGCAATCTGCAGAGCAAACCCAGAAAAATCTCATTTGAAAACATAAGTGGTCTTGGCAATTACTCGCAAATGTTGGAAGCCATTATGTTACTCACTTTCATATCTATACAAGGTAAAAGAAAAATTGCTCCGTTGCCAATCACGTGAACCATGCTTCTTGCCATAGAATTCAGTGCAGAAAGCAAACAAAGATTTAGTGGCACTTTGGATGAACAGGCCAGGGAATGGTGCCATGTTTGTATGCATCCCTTAATGAGAGGCTCTACAAACAAATTATAAACCAGAAACATATGTACGAGTAATTGTCACTAAAGTAAATTTCAGAACTTGACTTTTATGGACTGCATGGAAGTTTGTAGCACTCTCGCTGTAGTAAAAGGCCAAAAACAGATAGCAGTGGCATATATATGAGATACGGGGAGGGCACAGAGCTGCTATGGAGTCCATGGTTATATGGAACTGCTTGCCATAACCACTAGGGGAAGTGTAATGCAGCAGGTGTGGACCCACTGTGTCACTGAACAGATTTGACTTTTGGCTACTCCTAAGGGCAGTCTTTAACCTTTAATTTCTGTACAGGGATCTAGACAGAATTCCAGATCTGCAGTAGCCTCCATTCAGCGACAGCTGACACAGGCGGGTTGAGAGACACCTAGAGGGCGGGCGAGAGAGAAGTCAAAAGAAAAGCTGAAGTTGGGGCAGGAAGCATTTGTACAATTGGGTAAACAGGCAAAAGGTCACGGCAGGGAGCACAGGATCTATACGGTAGTCAGGCAAGAGTCAGGACGAACAGCAGAGGTCAGGTATAGGAGGTCAGAACAACACAATAGACACCTTTGCTAGACTAGATAAGCTAAGACCTTATTGCTCAGGCACCTTCCCCTAGAAGGAAGTGCAAAAAAAAGGGCCGTATATCAGTTCATAAATGAGGAAGGAATAAAAACACAGCCTTGAAAAGAGAGAACTTAAAGACGAACAAAAAAGCAAAAAATATATTTGAGGAGCATACCAGTGTCAAGAGGAGGTGCGAGCAGAAGCTCTGTGAATACAAGTGGTCTGAATGGACTTTATAGGCTCCACAGAAAACTTGTTCAAAGATTAAATCTAAGTCTTATGGTACCTGGGCAAACTTTACAAGCACCTTGTGTGAGTTTCTAAAAATCCACATCACGCTGATGACATTGTGGAACCATTTTCTTTGGAGTACAGCCATCTGTATAAAAGGGTGGTTGCAGAGTGAAAGATAAATGTTGTATCCCTATTATGGACAGTTATTCAAAACCTCGTAACTATTACTGTAGCCGCAAAACCTCGTAACTATTACTGTAGCCGTAAAACCTGAAATTGCATCCTGTGTAAGAACTGCCGGTTCATGCACGCTGAGAACTGTGACTAATGTACCTGAACTTGATTCTTCAGTAAATAACCTTTCTGCCATTAACCTGATGTAACCTGATGCCTGCACCAACAAACCTCACCGTCATACCATTATCAACCGCCAAGGGAGCCTGCCTTGCACCTCACAATTCTCCACCATCAAGGGCACCCTAAACCACAATCAAGCAGGAGAACCCCAAAACCAAGGTGTGCCCCGAAGAGAAGAAAGGTGCACGCTTCCCGTCACTGCATGGCCCAGTAGAACACAGCGCCTGTCCTCCTGGGTTCCTTCAGAAACACCTAAAATAACCTAGACAATTCCACCATTGGCTGGAAAACAATTAGGCCATGCTTTGGGCCTCTAAGAGCCAGGGAGAGAGTGTGTGTCCTACGCATGCAGAAAGTAGCAGGCAATAGGCAAGTAAGCCAGAACTAAGCCTACAGCACGGAGCAGGAAGAACTACACACATTCTGATGGCTGAGCCACCCGGGAAGTTGCAGAAGGATGCTAGCGGCCACCAGCTGTCAGCAACACAGCATTCCGGAATGGGTACATGGGTACATGGAGCTCACTGTACAGAAGTGTATACAGGTTGTACCAGTCCACATGCTGTGAGCTCCCTCTAGTGGCGGGTGCATGCAGCCAGAATTATATAATGTATCAAGTCAGAGCTACAGGGAGATATGAAGCCATAACAAGACACCCATAAAAATGGGCGGCCCCTTACTGTGTCTTCATATGTTAGCGTTTGTTTCATCAGATTGTATGTATGCTTCTAGGGTAGAAGAGCTCAGTACACAGCATGGGTTTAGCATACGGAGAGGGTTGATTTACAGTGTCCAGTATATAATGGGGTTACTTAGTGTATGAGAAGCTTATTAACAGACCACGAAACGAGGGCAAACTATGGTGCGGCGAGGGCAAATTATCTTAAAATGTCTTCAGCTATCACAAGAAATACCAAATGAAAAAAAAGAAAGAAAAAAGGGATAAAAAGATGCATATACAAAGTGCATATAAGGTGATGCAGACCCCGATGTATGTTTTGTGCATTACAAACAGTCATGGTGTCGGTCCTCATAGGTTTGCTATTGAAGTCCGTCCATGGGTTGGTATTGATTGTGCTGCCATGACTATGTGAACTGTACAGAAAACTATAAAATATCATTTGATTTTCCCTATTTTTTATTTACCACTTGTAAATGGCTTCGATGCTACTATTAAAGCATCTGGAACGTTCAGAAAAGCCTAGGAGGTAGGGCTGTTATTGCCATGACGCAGTTCCTTCCACCCTCATTAAATAGCAATTAAAACAAACATTTCCGGCCTTCCCTCTTCGAGCCACGTGGGCCAAGAATGGTGACGGAGAGAGAATAAAGAGGTCGTGGGAGGACAGGGCAAGGAATGACAAGCTCACTACAAAATGAAAGGGTGCTGTAAGCTTTCCTTCACCTCCGGTGAACCAAATACTATATATATCAGTGAGTTACATATACAAGTTCCTAAAGGGGTTGTTCAGGATTTTGATGATGATGGCCTATCCTCAGGATAGGCCATCAACATTAGATTGGTGATGGTCGAACTCCAGAAGGAATCAAATTCAGAGCTGGTGGTATCCATCAGCAGAGCTCAGAGTGTAATTTATGGCAACCGGCATTCAGAATATGGAGCCTCCGGCACAGTCTGACATAAAACAGCTTCTCTCTATCGAGGAAGCTTTGGAGAGTTGGTTGATCTCATACGTGATAATGGCAGTATCAGAAAGGTCTGTTGGGGAGAATTGGGGGAGTTTTATCACAAGGAGAATTTGCAAAGTTAGTTCTGTGCTGCCATAATTTGACCCAAATTTAGCAAATATCATATAATGTCTGATGAATTTGGTGCAAAAATGTTTTTTTTTTTTAGCAACCAAGGTTGGCTGTGTGGTGCTCTAGAGATAGAGTAGATTGGACATTTGCGCCTATTGCTACTAAGCAAAGCCAACAACTTGGACTCTGATTTATGCTGTTGTTTTAAACTTATACTATTGTATATTGTTGAACTGCATTTTATATGTCTATTGTTAGATATCCTGTTAATTCGCACTATCATTGCACTATATCTGCAGTGCAGTGTGGAAAGGGTTAATGCACAGCCAGCTAATACTGAGAGACTTTGGGACTTTCTACCCAAGCACTGAGAAGTTAGAAATCTTCCATAGCTACTATAGCGGATTATGCAAAGTTTTGGAGGAATGCAAATGTATGTTTATGTCTGAAAAACAGCTCAGATGTTCCCATTAACTTATATCGAAGCTCTATCAAGTCTTTGACAGACTGAAATGTCAACATTGTTTCTGTTTAGGCTGTGGTTCTCCATTTCACCCCTCCCACTAGAAGATTTTAGTTCAGTTAGAAACTGTACATAAAGAGAGCTCCAAACTGTGTGCAGATAGGGACCAGTGTTTAGTAGAAGAGACTTTGTGACCAGAAGAACACGCTGAGATGGGGATACTCTGCCACAGACCCTGGGTCACCAGCCCTTTGGCGAGGGTACCAGCCTTCTAAGAGAAAGAGAGATAGGCATCTAGTTCAGGCCTTCCCTCAGCATAGAACGTTTTCCTGCCAGGGAGGAGACTAGAGAAGCCAGCTCAGTGCCTTTCCTGTATTGTTTTGCACTTGAGGTTCCTCCAGTAAAGAAGCACCCAGTGTTTTTACTGCAGACCCTAACTATCTGGACTTATTTCCCATTGGGGGGCACCATGACTTACCATCCCTCTCGGAGAGTAGCAACACGTGGTGACACCTCAACCGTGTCTAGGGGACCCAGCGTAGTGTTGAGACCCCGGCCACTGCAGCTGTAATGCGGCTTCATGTTAGAGTCTGTATCACACTCGCCACTTCTGAAGCCTATAAGAGAAATGTCCCACATAGCAGGGGCAGCATGGTGGTGCCGAGGTGCAACCAAAAGCCTGAAGTCCAAGAGGTTTGCAAAATAATGAAGTGTTGACTGGTTTCTGATCAGTACTGACTGCATGGTTTGAGGCAAAACCGGGCGGCCATTAACAATAAGCATCCAGTCAAAACTCGATTTGCAACCAGTTAACACTTGGTTGTGCCGCCATTAAATGTTATTTTAATATATTAGTTTTTTTGCAATGTACTTTCTGTTACAAAAATGCTTCAGTTGTGAGATATTTTCTTTACTTTATTATAATAGCGCCCCCTGGTGTTTGATCTGTATAGGACTGTGCATGCCCACCATGGAGCAAGCTGAGCATGATCGTTCCATCCTTCAACTGCCACTAGTCCTTTCTACTGTTAGAAGCTGTGACAGGGAGAAAGCTGCAGCAGAAAGGACATGCGCACTGAGAAAGGGCACGCCCCCCTCCCCCAGAAAGAGCATGTCTCTTTTATGTCTTCTTTTTTCCCCCAGCTAAACCAGGAGTAGAGCCTGGACCTTACAGGCTTGAAGTTTTGCATTTATTGATGCTCTGTTATTGATTGCCTTGTATAGCATGTGTAATATAATTCAATACTTTTTTATTCAGTATTAGTGTTGATTGTGAACATTCGCATAATCGTGAATTTTTATATAGAATATTGGCACCTCAAGAATTTGAAAATATCTAGAATATAGTGCTATATCTTCAAAATCGCGAATATTCTAGATTTTTTTTCATCAGCACCCATGATCACTCACTGCTTCTTGCTTGTGGGCCAATGAGAAGGCTGCAATATATTTGACTTAAAGAGTAGTGTTGATCGCAAATTTCCGTATCGTGAAATTTTATCTCAAATTTTTATCGCAAATTTTCCGATTGCCGGTTTTCGCAATCAAGAAAATAATGACAGGAGATCACGAATTCGCGAATATATGAAGAATATTCACCCAAATACTTCCAAAATATTGCAAATTCGAATATTGCCCCTGCTGCCCATCACTGTTCAGTATTAGTCTAGGGCTACATGACGACATGTGTCGTGCAACAATAAGTCGCGTGACACATAGGGAACAACTACACTGCAACATGTGTCGCGCGCCAATTTCTATAATGGTAGTCTATAAGGTCGCACTGCAACATGCGCCATGCTGCGACTGCGACGCGACAGTCGCAGAAAAATCCATCTTCAATGCATGTCGCAGTGCGACACCATAGACTACCATTGTAAAAATTGTTGCGCGACATTGGTGATCGTGTAGCCCTAGCCTTAGACATTTCCATCCTGTGGCTATTCAGCTGTTATAAGGCTCTCCTTTTTAGCATGTCTGCCGCTGCCAGGACATGCTAGGAGTTGTAGTTTCACAAAAATCTGAAAGCTTGGCAATCACTGCATGGTGCATGCAAATCAGCCGTCTGCTTGGTTTCCATGCAACATGCCTCTGACCAAGTTTCCGTATTCACTGTTTAGTTTTCCGTTTACGCCATAATTTAGAGATCCAAGTAACTTTTGACTAGACACAAAACACGTTCTTGCACATCGGTTGTCTCTTCTCCCTCACATTTCCTCAGCTCCCAGCACCTCCTGATACGTGAAGATCTTCATGCTTCTTTTTCCTTTGGGAGGAATTTCAGCGCTAAGGATATGTCAGGATTTCCTTATAAAGTTCTCTAATTGCATCTGTATTGTGCACTTGGCTGACACCTAGAAGCAGCCCCCCACCCCAAAATACAGCTAAATAACAGTGTTGTGTAAAGGCAGGTCACCAATTAACACTACCCCATGATGTACACTGACGGGCATAAGGGTAACAATGTTTTGAACTTGACTTTCAGGCTCCATATCTCACCATCCACTGCAGCTTCGTACATGAGACCACCATCATTTTATAGACAGTCATCTTGGTTATCTCATACATAAATTGGACTTGCAACTATTTAGCTTATTGTTACAGTTTTTTTCCTAAAATTCTAAATTTTCATTTTTATTATTTTGTAAATCCACCTTTGGCTTTCCGATACTGCCTTAATCCTTCTGGGCATGTTCTCGATCAGATACAAGCATGTCTTGACCAAAATCTGTTCCCAAGTCTCTTCTACACGTACCCAATGTTGGTGTATACTGGTCGACTCACGTAGGTACGAATACAGATTTTTCTTCAACTCTACCCACCCATAGTACTCGAGTGTACAAAGTAACTTGTCTTGTAGGATACTCACATATAGCTCAGCATTGAGACCACCATCGATCCTGGTCAAGTATCCAACGCCTTTGGCTGTGAAACAACCCCATATCATCAGGCTTCCTCCACCGAACTTGACAGTTCCTGCAATTTCCCGATTCGTTAGCCCCCTTTTCCCTTGTTTCTTCCAGACCCATTTGCACCCATCAGAGTCCAGTCTATTGACTTTTGTCTCATCGCTCCAAATCACTCGTTTCCAATCTTCTACTGTCCACTGTTCGCCCCTTTTTTTCAAACTCAAGCCGATGGTTCTCATGACAATATTGAAGTCGAGGCTTCTTCACCTTTTTTTCGCTTGGTGCTTGCATGGACGTCTGTGATCTCACTATTACGAAGCATACAATCAACCTCCACTGCCGTGTATTTTGCGCCAGAACTGATAGCCCTTGTGATGAGCCGCCTTGTTGACTCCAATACTTTGACTGGATGTCCACCTCTTGGCTTTGGATTGGATGGATGAACTTCATTTCGTATTCTTCAAACTGTCATGCTACTCACTTGATGCAGTTTGCCAATTTTCTTGGCCGAGATACCTCTATCGATGAGCTGGATGATGCTGTTTCTCTTTTTTTGGGAAATCTTCTTCATTGCGGCTCCTCGAATGGAACCAGTGACCCTTCGCTTGGGAATTAACCTAATAACACACTTAGCTATTAGGGAATGTGAGAATAGGTTGTAATTTGTAGTATACAAGAAGAAAAAAATTGTTCCACCACCAGGAGCAAAACAGTAACAATGCAGTTACATGACAAGAATCTGCATATGAACTAATCATATGCTAAAAAACTCAAGTCCAATTTATGTATGAGATAGCCAAGATGATTGTCTATAAAGTGGTGATAGTCTCACGTTCCAAGCTGTAATTCATGGTGAGATATGGAGCCTGAAAGTCAAAAGTTCCCCTTTTGCTTGTCAGTGTATATACCGAGACATCAGGGCGTCTCTGTGCAAGACAAGTATGTGGGCCCCATAGCTAACTTTTTAAATGTAGAAAATCCTCATATGTAATGGATACGCTATGGACTTTTTCACCCAGATTTGCGGGCAGTGTATTACAGTAGCAGCAAAATGGATTTGATTTGATAAATCTCATCCACATACTGCAGAGAAAAATCCAAGAAGAAATCGACATGTGGTGTGAATTTTAAAAGGGTTGTCTCACAAAAAATATTTCACATTTTTCAAACCAGCACTTGAATCTGAATAGTTTTGTAATTGCATGTAATTAAAAATTAAGTATAGCCTCTGAGTTATTCAATAAAATCTATCTGTATAGCGCCACCTGCTGTTTATTCTTTACCCTATTTCTCTGTCCACCTTGCTGAGGTGGTCGCACATGCTAAGTCCATCCTTCAAGCGTCACTAGCTGTATATTCTGTTACACTGCAAGAGAGTCACAGTAACACTCTGGGAAAATCAGTGGTGGGTGTCAGTGCAGTACCCCAGAACTGGAGGTATCTTCAACTGTTCAATGTATTGTTATGTATTGTTAATGTCATGCCATGTTTATGCCCAGCATTCCAGCAGGAAGAGGTATGGTTATCAATGGTTGACAGGAACAGGGCTATCCACCCTGTTCCTTCCCTCTTGGTAGGAGTGGGCTGGTTCGACTTCCTGCCAGAAGGGAGAGTTTGAGTCCAGACAGCAAGGAGGAAGGAAGCACATGCTAGAGCTCCTTCTCCAAAGGATCATATCTGATTCTCCTGTGAGACCATCACTCCATGTAAATTGCCATAATCAAGAACACTGCTTCCAAGAAGCTTCAGTGTGCCTAGCCAGCAGAGCGGTCAGCAAAATTACAGCTTTACAGACCCTGCTGGAGGTGAGGGACTTCGACTCAGACAGCTATCACCTAGAACCACCAGACCAGACAAACCTCAAGCCTGAATAACTCAGTGGAACTATATCCACAAGTGCTTGCCAGTGCCATTTAATTGCCACACAACCAGCCACCATACTTCATCTGGTGCCAGAAACTGAGACTTTATTCTATACTTCTGGCCTGATTCCACTTTTCACTGCACTGATTCCCAGGGAGCAACGGCCTGAGGGTCTACACCACGACACAACAACTCACCTAGGCCACTGTCACTATCATCCTCTGCATCGTCTCCTCAGGGGCTCGCTGCAACAGCAATTTGTACCTTGATCCAGGGTAATATGTCCAATATGAAAAGAATATTGTAGCACTCTAGAATATCAGTTCAATTTATTCACTCATGTTCAGTGCAATGTTTCAGTCCCATACTGGGACTTACAGTGGGACTTTTTCAAGCAGAATAGGCCAGAAATATAAAAGGACTGGAAAACCCCCTTTAGCTGTTGTAATATAGTAACATAGTACATAAGGCCGAAAAAAGACTTCTGTCCATCCAGTTCGGCCTGTCATCCTGCAAGTTGATCCAGAGGAAGGCAAAAAAAAACTGTGAGGTAGAAGCCAAATTCCCCAACTTAAGGGATAACAAATTCCTTCCCGACTCCAATCAGGCAATCAGAATAACTCCCTGGATCAACGATCCCCCCCTAGTAGCTATAGCCTGTAATATTATTACGCTCCAGAAATACGTCCATGGCCCTCTTGAATTCCTTTATTGTACTCACCATCACCACCTCCTCAGGCAGAGAGTTCCATAGTCTCACTGCTCTTACCGTAAAGAATCCTCTTCTATGTTTGTGTACAAACCTTCCCCCTGATATATTTATACATAGTAATTAGATCTCCCCTCAGTCGTCTTTTTTCTAAAGTGAATAACCCTAATTTTGTTAATCTTTCAGGGTACTGTAGTTGCCCTATTCCAGTTATTACTTTAGTTGCCCTCCTCTGGACCCTCTCCAGCTCTGCTATGTCTGCCTTGTGCACAGAAGCCCAGAACTGTACACAGTACTCCATGTTTAACCATTTAGTATGTATGGGTGACTTGCATTATTCCTTCCCATGTGCATAACCTTACATTTGTCAGTGTTAAACCTCATCTGCCACTTATCTGCCCAAGCCTCCAATCTATCCAGATCCCTCTGTAGTAGTATACTGTCCTCTTCCGTGTAAATTACTTTACACAGTTTAGTGTCACCTGCGAAAATTGATATTTTACTGTGCAAGCCTTCTACAAGATCAATAATAAATATATTGAGGAGATAAGGGCCCGATACTGACCCCTGAGGTACCCCACTAGTGACAGTGACCCAATCTGAGTGTGTACCGTTAATAACCACCCTCTGTTTTCTATCACTCAGCCAGTTACTTACCCACATACAGACATTTTCTCCCAGTCCGAGCATTCTCATTTTATATACTAACCTTTTATGTGGTACAGCGTCAAACGCTTTGGAGAAGTCCAGATACACGACATCCATTGATTCGCCGCTGTCAAGTCTAGAACTTACCTCCTCATAGAAACTGATTCAATTAGTCTGACATGACCGATCCCTCATGAAGCCATGCTGATATGGCGCAATTTGCTTATTTCCTTTGTGCCACTACTAGTTCCAGCATGCCCTGACAGCTGCAGGTTGGAGATCATTGCTGTAGCCTGATACTTCAGAGATGGACTGCATGAACAGCAGCTTCCAGTGAAAAGTGAAAAGTGTAATACGTTTCCATGCGCAGTGCATTTTCTAACCACCAGAGGGCAGTATCTGCACAGCAAAGATCTACAGTTCAAATGTAAGCCGTCTACCATGACAGTGTCCAAATATTGTCTCTCCCTTGTAATAATATTTGCTTCATAAAATGCATATATCTTATTATGAATGTTCCTGAATAATACTGTTTATACAGGCCCTTGCCTATAAATTTCTGAAATGTTTATGCCTATGCAAATTATATTTTTTATCCAAATTATAACGCTCAAAATCATTGAGACCTGGCATTTGTCCAACTTTGTCTTGTGCCGATGCTGGCCCTGCTTGCGACTATGATGAAATTTGAGAAAACACCTATTATCAGACATCCAATATCTCCACCACCTGACCACTGGGAGCATTCTCCGTCTTCTTGCTTATGTAGCTTAAAGGGTTTCTGTAATCAGAAATAACGTTCTGTAGCGGACTGGCATTAGCGATGTGCTGATGTCAGCAGTACATACCAGTATGATTAATAACTCCCTGCCTGCCGCCGTTCTCTTAAAATAAAGACTTTTATAATATGCTCATGAGCCTCTAGGTGCTATTAGGGCGTTGCTGCAGCACCTAGAGGCTCCGTCTTCTCACCCTTTGGCACGCCCATGTACAGTTGATTGACGTCCGAGTTCTCCTCACTGTGCCTGCACCGTCCCGTTTAGTATTCGGCGCTGGCACAGTGAGTAAAGGACACTCTCCTGCTGCCGGCTTCCTTCCTTCGGCGCAGGCGCAGTGAGGAAGCCGGCAGCAAGAGCACTCCCTCACTCACTGCGCCTGTGCCGAATACTAAACAGGACGGTGCAGGCGCGGGATTTACTGGACACTGAGGAGAACTCGGACGTCAATAAACTGTACATGGGCGTGCCAAAGGGTGAGAAGACGGAGCCTCTAGGTGCTGCAGCAACACCCTAATAGCACCTAGAGGCTCATGAGCATATTATAAAAGTCTTTATTTTAAGAGAACGGCGGCAGGCAGGGAGTTATAAAGCACACTGTTATGTCCTGCTGACATTAGCACATCAGCGACATAATTTTTCTCATGACAGAAACCCTTTAACCGCCTCCGTACCGCCTAACGCAGGATTGCGGTCCGAAGGCGGCCGGTTTATTCCTCCTTCACACGCCAGCGCGTCATCTCGCGAGAGGCGAGATTTCCTGTGAACGAGGTAAACGAGTGCATCTACAGCCTGCCAGCGGCGATCATTCGCTGGCAGGCTGTAGATGCGATTTTTTTAACCCTTGAAAGGTATATCAGACGCTGTTTTGTTAACAGGGTCTGATATACCTGCTACCTGGTACTCTGGTGGTCCCTTTTGCTTGGATCGACCACCAGAGGACACAGGCAGCTCAGTAAAGTAGCACCAAACACCACTACACTACACTACACCCCCCTGTCACTTATTAACCCCTTATTAACCCCTGATCACCCCATATAGACTCCCTGATCACCCCCCTGTCATTGATCACCCCCCTGTAAGGCTCCATTCAGACGTCCGTATGTGTTTTGCGGATCCGCGGATCTGCAAAACACATACGGACGTCTGAATGGAGCCTTACAGGGGGGTGATCACCCCATATAAACTCCCTGATCACCCCCCTGTCATTGATCACCCCCCTGTAAGGCTCCATTCAGACGTCCAGACACCGCAGATCTGCAAAACACGGACACCGGCAATGTGCTTTCCGCATTTTGCAGATCCGCACATTGCCAGAACTATATAGAAAATGCATTTTCTTGTCCGCAATTGCGAACAAGAATAGGACGTGTTCTATAGGCTCTACAAAAAACGCAGTGTTCGCCCGATCAGGCCTGATCTTGTGCGCACACTTGCGTTCAGTCCGCCCTACCGCAGTGACAGAATTTTTTTACCACATGTGTGACACTTTTTTGAAGCCTAGGTGGGCAAAGGGGCCCACATTCCAAAGAGCACCTTTAGGATTTCTCAGGGCATTTTTTACACATTTTGATTTTAAACTACTTCTCTCGCATTAGGGCCCCTAAAATGCCAGGGCAGTATAACTACCCCACAAGTGACCCCATTTTGGAAAGAAGACACCCCAAGGTATTTCGTGATGGGCATAGTGAGTTCATAGAAGTTTTTATTTTTTGTCACAAGATAGTGGAATATGAGACTTTGTAAGAAAAAAAAAATTCATCATTTTCCACTAACTTGTGACAAAAAAGAAAAAGTTCTATGAACTCACTATGCCCATCAGCAAATACCTTAGGGTTTTTCTACTGTCTGGGCATTGTAGAACCTCAGGAAACATGACAGGTGCTCAGAAAGTCAGAGCTGCTTCAAAATGCGGAAATTCACATTTTTGTACCATAGTTTGTAAACGCTATAACTTTTACCCAAACCATTTTTTTTTACCCAAACATTTTTTTTTTATCAAAGACATGTAAGACAATAAATTTAGGGAAAAATTTATATAGAAATGTAGTTTTTAAAAAAAAATTACAACTGAAGGTGAAAAATGTCATTTTTTTAAAAAAATCAGTAAATTTTGATTAATAACAAAAAAAGTAAAAATTTCAGCAGCAATTAAATACCACCAAATGAAAGCTCTATTAGTAAGAAGAAAATGAGGTAAAATTCATTTGGGTGGTAAGTTGCATGACCGAGCGATAAACGGTGAAAGTAGTGTAGTGCAGAAGTGTAAAAAGTGGTCTGGTCATTAAGGGGGTTTAAGCTAGGGAAGCTGAGGTGGTTAAAGAGGTTGTCCGGTCCCAAAATCAAAACATTTTTATGTGCTCCTAACGCCCCTCACCATCCATACATATGCCCCCAATACCTGTTTTTTTTTATGTCTGAGCTTTTCTTCCCCCCTGGAAGACATCACATTATCCTGGCAGATCTGTTTACTTACTCCCCTTCTTGTTTTGTTGAATACATAACTTTATTGATACACAAGCCTGGCTGCACTGCACAGTGATGAGTCACAGGCTGGCCACGCCCCCACACTGCTCTGTCTGCAGCAGCTCCACCCACTACAACTCCTGTGTCCATGTTACTACACCCAGACATGAATCTACTTCTCACTCAGTGTCTAAATCCCATTACTGACCGTCTGCAGGCTCTGCCTTCATGTGTATCTAATCCTATCCTGTGTGAAAACAGCCTGCTGAGCTGTGTATCTAATCCCATCACTGACCGTCTGCAGGCTCTGCCCTCACATGTGTATCTAATCTTATCCTTTGTGATACAGCCTGCTGAGCTGTGTATCTAATCCCATCACTGACCGTCTGCAGGCTGTGCTGTCTCTCCTGCACAGTGCTTACATCGCGCTGTGCAGGAGTCAGTACAGGCTTCACAAAGAAGCCTGTACACTGCAGAGAGAGGCCGGCAATCCCGCGCATGCGCACTAGCATTCAGCATAGTGTGCTTGCATGTTGAGTGAAGACGGCCACCCGACGCTTTCTTCAGCAGGAGGCGGTGACGTCACTCGTGACGATCCATCTCCTGCTCAAGAAAGGCACAGAAGACAGGAAGACAAGAAGACGGACTTCGGCCGGAAGCAAAGAAAAGCCATCTGGAGGGACCACGTGACCGGGAGGTAGATCTCAAGAACGGTTGCACTCTGGAAGGTAAGTATGATACCAATAATCTTTCCTCCACAGGTTAGTTTTTAATACCCCAAAAAAGGTTAAGCCCGGAGAACCCCTTTAAGGCAAGCGACAACCACTGCTCTTCAGCCGTGCTCAGAGCCAGACTGTCCTCCTAGAGAAATGGGAAGCTAAATTCCGGCAAAAGGCAAGTGACAACCACTGATCTACAGCCATGATCAGAGCCAGACTGTTGTCCTAGCGAAATGGGAAGCTAAATTCCAGCAGAAGGCAAGTGACAACCACTGCTCTACAGCCATGCTCAGAGCCAGACTGTCCTAGATTAATGGGAACCTAAAGTTCAGCAGAAGGCAAGTGACAACCACCAATCTACAAACAATCTCATAGTTAGATTGTCCTCCTAGACTAAACTCCAGTAGAAGGCAAGTGCATTGGTTGGCAACTGTAGAACAAATTGCTAGTCTATTTCTGGAGACTATTTAACCAACAATACATTACTATCTATCAATGATATGTCTTTTGTGCGTAATGATGACTAAGATTACGGAAGTGTGCATCATACACACTGCATATAAGAACATTATCAAAGAAAATGTTTCATGCAAGGTTGAATAATCCTCTGACACCAGAGCAGCACGGAGTCTGGTTTGTAAGATGAGGCCTGCGCTGGGTATACTGGTGAAGGGACTTCACAAGAGCAAACATTAGATGTAGGATATTGCTACCCCAACTGAGTCTGATACATGGAAGGACTGAGATCTGTCTTATCTTACTATGTATTATGCAAGTTTAAACAGGTTATTTAATGTTGCATGAAGCATAGATTTTTTAGATACACTGGATGTGTGTACATCATACATACCAAAATTTGTATAAGTAAATTTAGGGCTTTTAAGCCCCACCATTTTGCCTGCCCAAACCAACCCAGGACTACCCATTTATAAGCAAGGTTACAAAAACCGAGACCATTTTCAGTTTGCCAGAATTATCTGTTTAAATTTGGGACAAAGTACTGTGTACAGTTCTGGGCTCCTGTGAACAAGGCAGACATAGCAGAGCTGTAGAGGGTCCAGAGGAGGGCAACTAAAGTAATAACTGGAATGGGGCAACTACAGTACCCTAAAAGATTATCAAAATTAGGGTTATTCACTTTAGAAAAAAGATGACTGAGGAGATCTAATTAATATGTATAAATATATCAGGGGTCAGTACAGAGATCTCTCCCATCATCTATTTATCCCCAGGACGGTGACTGTGACGAGGGGACATCCTCTGCGTCTGGAGGAAAGAAGGTTTTTACACAAACATAGAAGAGGATTCTTTACTGTAAGAGCAGTGAGACTATGGAACTCTCTGCCTGAGGAGGTGGTGATGGTGAGTACAATAAAGGAATTCAAGAGGGGCCTGGATGTATTTCTGGAGCGTAATAATATTACAGGCTATAGCTACTAGAGAGGGGTCGTTGATCCAGGGAGTTATTCTGATGCCTGATTGGAGTCGGGAAGGAATTTTTTATTCCCCTAAAGCAGGGGTGCACAACCTGCGGCCCGCGGGCCGCATGCGGCCCCCAGAGCCATGGTTTGCGGCCCCCGCCCTGCTGGGCAGAAACACAGCTGATCCTGCAATCAGCTGTGTTTCTGCACAGAGCGCCGCACAGCAGATGGATCACAGGTTTTGCTCCTGCAGTGTAGCAGGATCAGAAAGGGTCCCCGGCTATTAGTGAGAGCGGGGAAGCCGAAGAGAAGACAGAAGCGCTTTATTAGCGCTTCTGCCTTCTCCTCTATGAGCGCTCTGCAGTGTAGACCCAGCGATCATGTGATCTCTAGGTGTCTCGGGAACAGAGGAGCGCTGCCCTGGTACAAAGCCTCCGCAGCAGGCTGGTTTGCCTTTAACTGGGGCTCCTTTAAATGATCCAGTTACAGTGGAAATAGTACAAAAAAAAGTCACTTATTGTCTCCCAAAGGTCTTTCAGTGACCTCTTGGGAACAAATTATGTGGTAAAAATATATTTTAAAAATTATTTTAAAAAATTTGAAAACTAAATAAATAAAAAAATAAAAAAATAAAATAAAAAGGAAAAAGTGCTTAATAAAAGAGTGTTCACTGTCCCACCACGTCTTTTTATGAAAAAGTGCAAAATTTAAAAAAGTGACAGTGTCCCCCAAGGTCTTTTTATGACCTCTTGGGGGACATATTATGTAGCAGAAATATATTAAGTTAAAAAAAAATTCATACATAAAAGAAAAGACACCCACACCAATCAAAACTGTCACCATTACCTTCCCATTCACGTGAAACGTTTCATATTATATAGCAAAATACACAAAATAGAGATCTAATTATAATAATTTATTTTGGTGTCAGTTTGCATGATTAAAGAATAAGGAGCCATAGTTTGAAAAAATATATACTTTTTAAAAACTGTTTTGTACAGTTTCCCCTAAATAAAATTGTTGCAAAAATTATCTTGGTAGTCCAACAAATAAGATAGTTACAACCATTTGAACCACCACGCGCGCTAAATCACAAAAAAGTGTCTGGTCATTAAGGCCTTTTCGGGCCTGGTCATTCAAGCGTTAACCAATAGGCGCCTTCCCCACTAGCAAGGTAATGTGCTTACTGGTTACTGCAGGACGCCTATAACTGGATTGGCAAGAGATGATAACCAGTGAGCTCCGTCCTCTGCAGTGAAGGAAACCGCTGATTTATAAATAGGAAATGTCGCCACTTTTCTGGTAAAAATGAGGCCTGGAGCATGGCCTCTGAAATTGAAAATTCATAATTACCTGCTCCACTCCGCTCTGGTCCTCTGCGCTGCCTCCGCTGCCTCCATCTTCCGGTTCCTGCTCTGTTTACACCTGTCAGTGCATGGCCATGGTCACTTGCACGGCTCCAGTCAATGACTGGCTTCAGCAGTGACACGCTGCTTGTGGCCACATCACCGCCTAAGCCAGTCATTGTCTGGAGTGGTGTATGACCATGTCCATGCACTGCCAGTTGTAAACAGCGGAGGCTATTCGAAGAACCAGAGAGGCGGGGAGCAGGTAAGTATAACTCTTCGGTTTCAGGGGTTATGCTGCAGCACGATATTTGGGACAATTACTGGGAACAAGTGTTCATTGGAGCGCTCATATCTCATATCTGGCCGGTATAATCGTGCAGCTGATCAGTCGATAAACAAGGAATTGCTCATTTGTTGGCTGATTTGCATATTTTATCAGGATGAAAGATGTCCGATTATCTGCAGCACGACTGTGGCAGCGATCACTTCTCCCCAGTCACTTTGCACTGGCTTGTGTGGGATAAGCGCCGATCAACATTTTTTTATTTGCGGCCCCTTGAAATAGAGCGATGTGACAATGCGGCCCCCAGACCAAAAAAGGTTGTGCACCCCTGCCCTAAAGTGAGGAAAATTGGCTTCTACCTCACAGTTTTTTTTTTTTGCCTTCCTCTGGATCAACTTGCAGGATAACAGGCCGAACTGGATGGACAAATGTCTTTTTTCTGCCTTATGTACTATGTTACTATGTTACAATTCTGGCAAATTTGTTACTGTTGGCAACTATGGTACATGATCTGTATAGATAGAGGATGAACCTCTGATGGGCCAAAGAAATGCCAAAGCAGTTGCCATACATTATGTATATGTAAGTCCTTGTCCTAGCTGCTGGTTCTGCTAAATCTGAGAAATCCATCAAACCTCTGAAGAAGGTCAAACAAAGCAGATATGTGTGGAAGCAAGGGGAGAGGAGGGCAGATCACAAAGGCTGTAGAAAGGGAGGAAAACACACATAACCAGAGGAAAGGCAGAAGCATCCTGGACACACAGATCCAGCATGTATTAATGGAAAGGACACGTCCACATGAGAAAATGATAAAACCAGGAGGTTGTAAACTGAATATGAGGGATGTGACAACGAATGGAGGACTGAAACATCACATGACCATTTGACATGATGCTAGAGGAGAGGATCACCACTGCGCCCAGCGATTGGCTGCAGCAGTGTCAAAACAGAAGTTTACATCCTGCAAGCCGAGTGGAGAAGCTGAGATCGGGAAGAGAACGAGCCGGGAGCCAGCATCAGGAAGCAGGTAAGTATGCCAAAGAGGAGAGAGGCTGCCAAAAGCCCCCACCCCCAAAGGTGCACAACCCCTTTAATGCACCTTTTTTTTTTTACTCAATGTAACCGCTAAGATGTAAAAGGGCGCCCATAGCCTTAAGTCCACCAAACCAAATAATAATATAAAAAACAACATTGAATGTAATCCAAAGCTACCCTATGTCACTATTTCCATATCCATAACCGCTCTAGTCCGTCTGATTCTGCTCATATATGAAGGAATGGATCTTCTAGAACATTCTGGACTTGTGACATGATTAATGCAAGGATCACATTTTCTGTCACCCGATAAGCTTCCCTTACAAAGTCTGGAGAAGGCAGCGTCTCTGTCAGTACATTTAATTACTCTGGGAACAATACTGTGTCCTTTTACGCTGCAGGTCTCATTCTGCCTCCAAAAGGTCATCCTGGTGACACCAGCTCCTCTGGCAGCATTAGCGGCTCCCGTAGACAACATTTTTTTACCTCTTCTGAGATCCCACCAGCCCTCATAGTCTGAAGCCTCAAGCGAATATTTACTCTGGGATTTCACGTGTGATAGCAGTGACCCTCTGACCGTACAAAATAATGATTTCACAAATGTAATTTAGTAATCCTCTCCCCCAACATGTGTTTCCAGGGAACCCCTCCCAGCCAGTCATCAGAGAGGAACGCACTGTTTTAAGCCTAATGCGCATGGCCGTCATTTTGTTCTGCATCTGATCTGTATTTTTTATCTCAATGAGGCCGCAAAAGATGCGGACAGTACACCCGTGTGCTGTCCACATCTGTAAGTCTGTTCCATGGCCCTGCAGAACAATAGAACATGTCCTATTGTCTGTTTTTCGGACAAAAATAGGACTTTTCTCTAGACAGCGGGTGGGGTGGATGTGTAAGGTGTCATGTTCACAGCCGGGACCCATGTTTTGTGAATCCGCGATTTGTGGACCACAAAACACTTACGGCCGTGTACATGAGGCCTTACATACAGCATGAATATCCTTTTGCATCTCCCCAATTATGAACTGTAAAATGCTACCTTAGCAATATTCGGGTTTGTAGCAGATTTCCTAATTTAAAGAGGTCTCTTGTGGTGATTGCTATATGTACAGGGTGATGTCGAAATCAATGTGACCCATTGTCGGGTTACACCACTGATTACTGCAGTGGCCAGGGTTGGGGTGGCCCTGACGCTACGCTGGGTACGGTCGAGGTGTCATGTGCTGCTGCTCTCTGGAAGGGGTGGTAATGTGTGGTGCACCCCACTGGGTAATAAGTCCAGAAAGTCAGGGTCTGCAGTAAACCAGTGTGCTTTTTACTGGAGGAATTCAGATACAAAACAATACAGACGAGGCATAGGGCTGGCTTCTCCAGTCTCCTCCCTGGCAGAAGAAGGGTTTGATTGAGGAAACTCCTGAGCTAGCTGTCCATCTTTCTCTCAGAAGGCTGGTACCCTATCCAAAGGCTGGTGATCCAGGGTCTGTGGCAGAGTATCCCTGTCTCAGTGTCTTCTTCTGGTCACTCAATAGTCTGTCAGAGTCTCCTCTTCTAAGCATTGTTCCCTAACTGTAGAACACTAGAGGCTTTGACTGCTCTCCATATATACAGTTTCTAGCTGAACTAAAACCTTCTACTGGGAGGGGTGGAGTGGAGAAACTCGGCACAAACAGATTATCATTATTATTATTATTAAAGCACCATTCATTCCATAGCGCTGTACATATGATAAGCGGTGCACATACATAATACAGACAACTGCACTAATCATAAACAAGATGAGCTACAAACTGGTACAGAAGGAGAGAGGGCCCTGCCCGTGAGGGCTTACAATCTGCATGGTATGGGAGAAGGACACAGTAGGTGCGGGTGAAGTTGGTCATGGCGGTATAGAGGCAGCAGGGTCACTGGTTGTAGGCTTGTCTGAAGAGGTGGGTTTTCAGGTTTCTTTTGAAGGATTCCACTGTAGGTGAGAGTCTGATATGTTGGGGTAGCGAGTTCCAGAGTATGGGGGATGCACAGGAGAAATCTAGGAGGCGATTGTGGGAAGAGGCGATAATAGGAGAGGAGAGAAGGAGGTCTTGTGAGGATCGGAGATTGCGTGTGGGGATGTATCGGGAAAGTAGCTCAGAGATGTAGGGAGGGGACAGGTTGTGGGCGGCCTTGTATATATTAGTTAGTATTTTGAACTGAATTCGCTGGGCAATGGGGAGCCAGTGAAGGGATTGGCAGAGGGGAGAGGCAGAGGAGTAATAGGGTGAGAGGTGGATTAGTCGAGAAACAGAGTTGAGGATAGATTGGAAGGGTGTGAGAGTGCTAGATGGAAGTGTAGTGTACGAGAGAGTAATGCCCCGTCACTACAGAGGGGTCACTTGGGTGCTGTCGTTCCCCCTGTGTTTGTGGGGAGGTTGGTATAGAACATCTTGTTAATGTAATGCTATGTACTTCCTGTTACTGTGAAATGTGCATGTGCAGGCCGGCTAGGGTGTTATTCCAGCTCTGAGTCACTAGAGGGAGCTAGGGAGCCCTAGTTTATATAAGGCCCAGTCAGGGAGTAGTAAGGAGCAGACAGTGGGAGAAGGAGTCAGAGATGATCCTGTGTCTGAGTCAAGGCCAGGCCATGGGCCTGTGAAAGTAGAGCAGGCCTGAAGCCTGCCGACTAGGAGAGGGTAGTATAGGCCCTGTAACCGGGTTCCGGATCCAAGGAAAAGGTTCCCCTCCTGAGTCATCAGCCGTTTTAGCCGAAACGTCCTAATCAACCAGCCGGGACACAGAGTAAACAGAGGCCAACCTGATAAAGCAAGAGGTACTCAAGATAACAGAGGAGGTACTCGATAAGGACAGATTCAAGGATACGCCAGAGATAGGGCATTAGACCATGGAGAATAAGTCACATGTTTCAGGACCAGTCAGGAATAGAGTGCAAGCCGCCTGTACTGCAACTCCTGTGATTAACACTCTGTAAAGAACCTTGCTATAACCGGCCAGTCTGTAACTACTATGAACCAACTGTCTTCATATGCAAACCAACTGTCTTCAATGGAACTGCGCTTCCAATTATGTCCATGCATGATTATTACTGACAATCAGTAAAATTCCAGTTTTGGTTGGCTATCACGTGGTTACTCCATTATTCCACATAACATTACACGGCGTGTCACCGTTTAATTGACACTGGCGTCACGAACATTTATGAACTGCCTGTTCCAGTATCTACCCAGATTGAAGACGACAGTGAATCCCAGGTTAGTGGGTTGCCCTGCACTACAAAGACCAGCATACCCAAAGCTACACTACTGACCCCCTGGGACACTGCAGAAGGCCACAAAGGAGAATGTTGCAGTAGTATAGGCGGGAGATGATGAGGGCATGTACAAGCATTTTCACAGATTCAAAGTTAAGGAAAGTGCGGATGCGGGAGATGTTTTTGAGTTGGAGGCTGCAGGTGGTGGAAAGGGATTGGATGTGCGGTCTGAAGAAGAGGGCAGAATCCAAAGTCACTCCAAGGCAGAGAACTTGGTTGACCGGGGACAGTGCGCAGCCATTGATCGTGATAGATAGCTCTGTTGGGGGGTTTAAGCAAGATGGGGGAAAGATTATGAATTCTGTTTTATCCATGTTAAGTTTTAGAAAGCGAGAGGCAAAGAAGGATAATATAGAAGATAGACATTTTGGGATTCTGGATAATAATGTGGTGATGTCTGGACCAGAGAGGTAGATTTGTGTGTCGTCAGTGTAGGAGTGATACTGAAAGCCATGGGACTCTATGAGATGTCCTAGGCTAAAAGTGTAAATAGAGAAGAGCAGGGGTCCTAGGACAGAGCCTTGCGGGACACCAACAGAGAGGGAATGAGACGAGGAGGTGGTGTTTGAGTGGTAGAAGCTAAACATCCGGTCTGTGAGATATGATGTGATCCAGGAGAGGGCCAGGTCAGTGATGCCAAGAGATGAGAGTTTGCAACAGAAGGGAGTGGTCGACAGTGTCAAAGGCAGAGGACAGGTCAAAGAGAAGGAAGACAGAGTAATGTTTTTTGGTTTTGGCTGTTAGTAGGTCATTGGTAACTTTGGTAAGGGCAGTCTCCGTCGAGTGGTGGGGTCAGAAGCTATATTGTAGCCGTTCAAAGAGGAAGCAGGAGGAGAGGTGAGAGGACAGTTCAGAATGGACATGTTGTTCAAGTAGCTTTGAGGCATACGGATCAAGTGATATGGGGCGATAACTGGACAAAGAAGATGTGTCAAGTGAATGCTTTTTAAGGATGGGTGTAATGGTAGCATGTTTGAAAGCATAGGGGAAGACACCAGAGGTTACTGATAGGTTTAACAGATGAGTTAGGGCTGGGGTAAACACTGTGGTGAGGTTAGGGATCAGGTGGGATGAGATTGGGTCAAGTGCACAGGTGGTGAGATGTGAACTGGAGAGTAGAGTGGAGAGTTTTTCTTCTGTAATGGAGAAGTGGGTTTAGGGAGAAGAGGACCGAGCAGTTGTGTAGAGGGTCTGTGGGGACTGTGTACTGAAGCTTTCTCTGATGTTGACTATCTTTTGTTTGAAGTATGCGGCAAAGTCCTCAGCTGATATGAGAGGAGAGGGTGGGGGCGCTGGGGGACGGAGAAGGGAGTTAAAAGTGTTAAAAAGTTGCTTAGGGCTGTGGGCCAGGGAAGATATGAGAGATGAGAAGTAGGCCTGTTTTGCATCAGCGAGTGAGGATTTGAATGTGAGGAGAGATTGCTTGTATGCGGTGAATTGATCTTTAGAATGGGATTTCGTCCATCGCCGCTCAGCAGCCCTGGAAGCTTGTCGGAGTTTTTTGGTCATGTTGGTGTGCCAGGGTTGTCTGTTGATATGAACAGATACAATGTTACAACTGTCTCTCATAGACTTGCATTAGAGCTTCAATGATACGCTATGGCAATGACACAGCAGTTTTTTTTAAGACAAAAACAGGTTTTCAGATATAATAACAGAGCTAAACCAGACATTCAAAAGGTCAGTCTGCCTGGTTTTAGTAGTAAACAAGTCTGACTTTTTCCCTCCAAAACATGCTCTTCCTTAAACCTTATGGTAGCTGTGGAAAACGATTATTTTGTCATTATTAGCTAGAAGTCCGAAAAGTCTCTTAGTATTCATTAACCCTTTCCAAAGTGCAGGGCAAATGAACAGGTTATATCACATCATACATATAAAATGCAGTTACACAGTATAAGTCAGTCCAAGTTAACCCTTTAAAGTGAAATAAAGTAAGGACAATCTTGGACTGGCCCTCCGGGAAGGCGGGAGATTCCTCAGTGGGACCCCAGTCTCCTGTGCCCGAGATAAGATGGAGGAGTAATTATTTCTGCTTTCTCAGGAGAGATAATTATTGTAACCACTAGGTGACAGTATCGCACAGTTATGCAGCCTCCAACTGGTATACATTGTACAGGAGGCCGGACAGTATCTTCTAGACTTCTGGGGCTGCTGGTATTGAAGGAGAAGAGAACATGTCTGGCCATTCTCCTGCCCTCCCTGCTGTCAGCAAACTGTGGCTGCTGGAGAGAAGGACTCCTCTGCGGTGCTGGGCTGATTTCTCAGGTGTGTGACAGTAGTGAGCTGTAGGAGACTGTAAGGCCCCTTTCACACGGGCGAGTTTTCCGCGCTGGTGCAATGCGTGAGGTGAACGCATTGCACCCGCACTGAATCCGGACCCATTCATTTCTATGGGGCTGTGCACATGAGCAGTGATTTTCGCGCATCACTTGTGCGTTGCGTGAAAATCGCAGCAAGCTCTATATTGTGCGTTTTTCACGCATTGCAGGCCCCATAGAAGTGAATGGGGCTGTGTGAAAATCGCAAGCATCCGTAAGCAAGTGCGGATGCGGTGCGATTTTCACGCACGGTCGCTAGGAGATGATTGGGATGGGGACCTGATCTTTATTATTTTCCCTTATAACATAATAGCATTCTTAATACAGAATGCTAAGTAACTTAGAGATGGAGGGGTTAAAAATAATAATTGCGCAGATCGGCTTCTCTTCTTTCTTCTTCTTTGATGACCTGGGAGGAAAAGGACCTTTGGTGACGTCATTGCGCTCATCAAATGGTCCATCATACGATCCATCGCCATGGTGATGGGCCATGCGATGGCTATGTGATGGCTCCGCGCTCATCACATGGTCCATCACCATGGTGATGGACCATGTGATGAGCGCAGTGACGTCACCAAAGGTCCTTTTCCTCCCAGGTCATCAAAGAAGAAGACAGAAGAGAAGCCGGGCTGCGTGAACAAGTGGATGAGGTGAGTTTAATTCTTTTTTTATATTTTTTAACCCCTGCATCCCTAATTTACTTTGCATTCTGTATTAAGAATGCTATTATTTTCCCTTATAACTATGTAATAAGGGAAAATAATTAAATTTACACCACACCGATCCCAAACCCGAACTTCTGTGAAGAAGTCCAGGTTCGGGTCTGGGTACCAAACATGCCGATTTTTCTCACGCGCGTGCAAAACGCATTAAAACGGTTTGCACTCACGCTGGAAAAATCACGCATTTTCCTGCGACGCACCCGCATCCTATCCGGCCCTCACACGCGATGCCCGTGTGAAAGAGGCCTAAGGGGGAAATAGGGGATTTGTTTATAGCAGACACAGATCTATGACTGTGTGCTGCTCTCTGCAGAGTTCAGAGTGGCATTGGCGGGACTCTGCCCTAGGTCCCCCAATGCCTCTGCTTTAGGTGCGCCACCATAAGTGCCCCAGCTCCAGATGTCCCCCCAATTCCCCCACAATAAAAGCATCCCTAATATTGAATCTTCTCCAGTTACCCCCCTAATACTCCTGCAGCTGCTCCCGGATCCCCACTATTACCCTGCCTCAGGTGACCCTAATGCCTCTGCTTTAGGTGCACCCCCATAAGTGCCCCAACTCCAGATGCTTCCACTCTAAATGCACCACTAATATTGCCTCTTCTCTAATTACCCCTGCTCCAAATCCCCACTATTACCCTGCCTCCTATGACCCTAAGGGTCCATTCACACGTCCGCAATTGTGGTCCGCATCCGTTCCGCAATTTTGCGGAACAGGTGCGGTTCCATTCATTCTCTATGGGGACTGAATGGATGCGATCTTCTGGTTCGCGGCTCCGGAATAAAATAGAACATGTCCTATTCTTGTCCGCAATTGCAGACAAGAATATGCATTTCTATGGGGGTGCCGGCTGGGTGTATTGCGGATCCGCAAATTGCAGATCCGCAATACACTACGGATGTGTGAATGGAGCCTAATGCCTCTGTTTCAGTTATGACCTCTAGCACCTTTGCTTGGGCTTTGTTAAAGGTTATGAGTATGACCTGAAAAGGGGGTGGGACTTATGCCCGAAAAATTCTGCACAGTGCGTCACATTCTCCAGTATTGACACGTATGGTTTACATGGCGGCAGTGATGATATTCCGTATTTACAGGCATTACTGCTGCCATGTAAAGAGATACTGGTGGTGGAGGATTTAAAGGGGTTGTCCAGGTTTTCAAGTTATCCTCTCCGCACCATAGGGCATAGGTATATGATTAGTGGGGTCTTATTCTGCGACCCCCACTGATCCCAGGAACAGGTCCTGTTCCCCCTTTTTATGGTGTGACAGGCCACACATACGCCCTGCTGCTCCATTCATTTTCTTTTGGACCAGCCAGCGCTGTACTCCGCCATCTCCCCCATAGAGAATGGATGGAGAGGCAGGGCATATTCTCGACCTGACACTCAGTCAAGAAGGGGGATTAGTCGGGGCTCCAACGTTAGACCCCCACAATCACTTAGTTATCCCTGATCCTCTGGATAGAGGATAACTAGAAAAGTGGACACAGGTCCTTTAACAGGCGAGCATTTCTATTTTAGTTTGACATATATTTTGGGCCAGATTTTTAATTTTTATTGAATTTTTTTTACACTCAAAGAAAACCTTTAAGGATAGGGAATGCCGAGCTGACCATCTAAAAAATGTTGTGGGCGAGGCCCTGCTGACGAGCTGACCATCTAGAAAAAGAAATTACACTGAACGTCACTGATATTTCGGATGCGTTAACGTTATACTGGAGATGTAGCGCAGGTAATGTCACTGCCACCAGCAGCAAAAAAAATTGGACTGAATGTCACTGATATTTCGGATACACAAATGTTATACAGGAGATGTAGCGCAGGTAATGTAACTGTCCACAGCGGACACCGTCTACAGAAAAAGTACACTGGATGTTACAGATATTTTTAGGCTGCGCACACGTTAGACAGGAGATGTAGTGCAGATAATGTCGCTGTCTGCCGCGTCCAAACAATTGCAAGCTATTTACCGCAGGTTGCGCTAAAAATATATATTGCTGCCACGCACAACAATAGAAAGGACTTTTCGGTCAATAACAAGTATAAAAACTTCTATTTCACTGCTTGAGGGTGATATACCAGCTGCAACTAACAACTGATTAAGGCCTGCCATATATCAGCTTCTACAAAATAGTGATAGAGGTTTTCCATAAACCTGCCTCCACCAAATTACTGCTTGAGGGTGATATACCAGCTTCAACTAACAACTGACTGAGGCCTGCCATAAGCAGCTTCCACAAAATAGTGATAGAGGTTTTTCATATACCTGCCTCCCAAAAATTACTGCTTGAGGGTGATATACCAGCTTCAACTAACAACTGACTGAGGCCTGCCATATTTCAGCTTCTACAAAATTGTGATAGAGGTTTTCCATATACCTGTGTCCACAAAATACAGATTGCGGGTTTTGATATACCTGCTTCAACTAACAACTGATTGAGGCCTGTCATATATCAGCTTCCACAAATACTGCTCTTCTCTAGGGAATTCGGCACAGGGTAATTTTGAAAATGACAGGCAGAGGAAGAGGCAGGCCGTTCCGCAGGGGTGGTAGGGGTCGGGCAGGTGCACCAGGCCGGAGCCTAAGTGGGAAGTAGTTGATTGAGTGGCTCACTCAGCCTTCCGCTTCTGCAACCTCCTCATCCTCTGTATCTGCACCCTCCTCAATCTCTGCTATGTGCACCCCCAAAGACACCACCACCACCATAGCCCCTCCACTCGAGTCAGAGGAATTACTTCCCCATCCATTCCCAGACCTTACCGATGTGCAGCCATTCTTGGCATCGGTTGAGGAAGAGCAGGTAGCAATGACCACCACCAAATGGTCTGACGACAGTTCCCAGATCAGTCCAAAGAGGGTGGTCCCTGCTGTTGCTGCATACTCCAAGATCTCTAATGTCATTGGTGGTGAACATGACGATGATGACGTGTCGATGGACGTCACGTGGGTGCCCACAAGAGAGGAAGTGGAGGGGAGTTCAGAGGGAGAGACGGAGCAGCAGATAGGGAGGAGAAGGAGGAAACGGGCAAAACTTGCAGCGCACAGGAGGCAAAAAGCAGACTGCAAATGTATCTGGAGCGAGCCATCCACCATGCACGGTCACATCTTGCGCTCCCAGGATGCCGGCACATGGCTCCGCAGTGTGGGCTTTTTTTAACGTGTCCACTGCTGACAATAGTGTTGCAATCTGCAGCCTGTGCTCTCATTGCATAAGTCGCGGTAAGCCCAACACTCACCTAGGGATGACCGCCTTAAGAAGGCACCTGGCCTCCCATCACCGAGCCCAGTGGGAGCAACACCATCAGGACCCACAAAGCCACACTCCCTGCGCTCCACGTCCTGCCTGTTCTCCTTCTCCTCCCATTTGACCTCCACTCCACCGTGCCTTCGTCGCATTCATCTGGCACAAGGCAGGCTTCCGTGGCCCAAATGTTCGAGCGTAAAAAAATTATTACGCCGGATATTCCTCTTGCCGAACGGCTGACTGCTGGCTTGTCGTAACTGCTAGCCAACTACTGCCATATAAATTGGTGGACTCGGAGGCCTTTAGAAAATTTGTGGCCATTGGCAGACCGCAATGGAAGGTCCCCGGAAGAAAATATTTCTCCCAGAGCTATATGGCCACGTTCAGCGGCAAGCTAATATATCTCTGGCACACAGTGTCGGTGCCAAGATACATCTGACCACAGACACGTGGTCTAGCAAACACGGGCAGGGAAGGTACATAACTTTTACTGCCCACTGGGTGAACCTTCTGACAGTCATTAAGCATGTAACCCGTGTAGATTTGGTGTTACGGCCACAGATTGCATGCAGGCCGGCCTCTTTTTCTCCTCCTCCTACTCCATCCTCTGTCTCCTCCTCGGCTGACTCCTCCTTATCCACTGCTACCGCCTTTTCCGCTGCACCCCCCAAGCTCCCCAGAACCTATTTGACGTGACAGGTGAGACGTTGCCATGCTGTGCTGCGGCTGTTGTGCCTGGAAGCCAAGAGCCACACCGGTCCTGCACTGCTCTCAGCTCTGCGGTCACAGGCCGATCAGTGGCTAACCTCGCTCAATTTGACAGTTGGTAAAGTGGTGTGCGACAACGGTGCCAATCTGCTGAGTGTGCTGAAACAGGGCAAAATGACACACGTGCCGTGCATGGCACACATCCTGAACTTAGTCATGCAGCGATTTATTGCCAAATACCCCAGGGTCCAGGACGTCTTGCGGCAGGTCAGGAAAATCTCTGGCCATTTTAGATCTTACAAGGCCATGGCTCGCCTTGCTGACGTTCAGCGGCGACACCACTTGCCCGTCAGATGTCTGATTTGTGACTGACGACGCGCTGGAACTGCACCTTGTATATGCTTGATAGGCTGCTCCAGAAGAAATGTGCTGGAAATTCCACCCACAGCGAAACAGGTGCGGGTACCAATCCTACTGCGCCTGCAAAAAGAGGCCGGTTTGAAGATGTGTTGGTCACTTCGGATATGAGATCATTCTTGCAGCCAATCCATCGACAGGCGCCCTCCGGAATCAGCCTCAGGGAATGCCTAGACCAACAGGTGTCTGACTACATCGGGTTAACGGCCGATGTGGACGCTCTGAGAAGCGAGGAACCCCTTGGCTACTGGGTGTGCAGCTTGACCTGTCGCCAGAGCTGGCACAGTTTGCCATGGAACTCTTGGCTTGCCCCTCGTCGATTGTCCTGTCCGAAAGGACGTTCAGCGCAGCAGGTGGGATCGTGACCGATAAGCGCACTCGCCTAGCTCACGACAGTGTGGACTACCTCACGACAGTGTGGACTACCTCACGACAGTGTGGACTACCTCACATTTTTTTAAAATTAATGAGGCATGGATCTCGGAGAAATTCAACACCTGTGATGGCCACTTGTAATTGAATTTACTCATGCCAGCCCACACATATCCGCCACCACTCAGAACAAAGAATGGTTCTTGCCTTATGTATATACAGCAGCCTTTTATGTCAGGTGAATGCTTAATTTTTCGGGCCTGTACTGGCCGACAGTTACATATTTATCCTGTGACCGCCTAATGTACCTCCAGCCACAGAATCCAAAGTTCTGTGCTGTCAGGTGAATGCCTATTGCCTAATTTTTGGGGCCTGTACTGGCCGACAGTTACATTTTTTATCTCTAGCCACATAATCACACCCTTGTCTCATTCCTCTGCCTCTCATTATGGTGGCGTATGAACCACATTCACCATAAGGACCTTCTAATGTCACAGGGTCATGTGACTGTGCCCCCCACCTTGTACTGTGCCCCTCACCCCGTACTGTGCCCCCTTATACCCTGCATTGTGCCCTCTTACTACACCCTGTGCAGTGCCCCTAGTCATTCCCTGTACTGTGCCCTCTTATACCTATTTATCTGGTTACGGTATGGCGGTGTTATCCGGTCACTGTACAGATGTGTTATCCGGTCAATGTATGGTGGTCGTATCCAATAACTGGATGGCCATAACTGTATCCTGTTCCCTGCCCACGCCATCCTTTTTTTGACCTGGCATGAGCGGGAAAAATATGCAGATTCTGGTGCTAAGGACCTTTGTGCCACAATCTGTGCCAGAAATACACTAACATAGACGTATTTCTATATAATAAATAACCACCTAATTGTATTATTATTCGGGGGTAGGGCTGATAGTATAGTATATAGATTCTAGTGTATTATAGTATATATAGTATAGTATATAGATTCTAGTGTATTATACTGTGCCCTGTATTTTTCCAGTAGAAAATGATCCAAGGCCTCATCCCTGACCACCAGGACCAGGTAGCGTCAGTACATGGCGGCCTCCCCTCTCCGCCACGCTGCTCCGCTGTGTACTGGTGCTTATTCTGACACTAGGGCTGGGTTCGCATCCTATTTTTGCCATCCATTTAATGCATACCAAAAATGTACGCGTTAACAGATGCCTGAGACTGGTCCGTTCACCATACAGTTCCATGGTAGAAAAAAAATTACGTTAACGTATGCATTTTTTTAATGGACTCTGCAGGTTACAAAAACGTGGAGTGCTGCACATTTGTATACATCAAACCGATATGAAATAAAACATTTCTAGGCTCCAGCAGGGCACATTTTTGAGAGTTTCTCTTTAAGACGCATAAAAATTACCCCTGATTAAAATACATATTTTTTGTGGGAATTTTTGCCATTGATCCCCCTCAGGTATGTCACTGTCCATGTTGTGGGACTATTTCAGCACTTCTAGTAAGTGTTTGCTGGCTGCAAATATGACCTGAAGTTTTTTTTAGGTTAGCCTGCCATTGAAGTGAATGGGGCCCGCCGCAAAAGCGCGGTTTGCGAACATTTGATCGCGAACGCGAATCGTCCCGGTCGATGTTCGTCCATCACTACAGCCAATCACTGTAATGCCAGTAGCCAACATGGCTACGGCATTACAGTGAATGGCAGTACTTACCTGCAAGCTTTTTGGCTGCGTAGCAGCCAACAAACGTGAGGGGAGGAGACTCGAGCATTGCGCTCGAGCACACGCGGTATTCGGCCGAACACCATGATGTGCTGAGCATCGCGATGCTCGAGTAAAATTAGTGTTCGGCCGAGCATGCTCGCGAAACACTACTCAGGACCCCTTTTTCCATGATCAGTGGGTGTTCCAGCAGTCAGACCCCAGCAATCTGATATTTATCACCTATCCTCTAGATAAGCGAAAGGTCATATATTGTGATTGTCCATATTGCCTCCTTTCCATCACATTATACACAGCACTTATCCGTGGTTACGACCACCCTGAAATCCAGCAGCGGTGGCCGTGCTTACACAGTATAGGGAAAGGCTGGAAGTGTTCATAGGCCAACACCTTTACCTATAGTATAAGCACGGCCACCGCTGCTGGATTGCAGAGTGGTCAAAACCATGGATACGAGCAGTGTATAATGTGATGGAAAGGAGGCAATATGGACAATCACAATACATTAGTAAGTGCCTTGTATTTACTTTCTCTACATGATAAAGGCTATTTGTTGAAGTGAGACAGCCCCATCAAGTGTGCCACACTAAAAAGGTTAGGCAAAAACTGTCTTGGTGTGTGCATTGCTTGTTTCCTATGTGTGATAGGAACTGCATGTGTCTTGCTTCTGACTGACTTAAGAGCAGGATATCCATATATGTGTAAGGCTACTTTCACACTTGCGGTAGCAGGGTCCGGCAGGATATTCCAGTGGGGGAACAGCCTGCCAGACCAGTGCTTACGCTAGCCCACCGTGCCGCCGGAGGTCCGCTCCAGCCCCATTCACTATAATGGGGGCAGGGCGGAGGTCCGGCCCCAGCACGACAAACATGCCGACAGCGGACTACCGGCTGCACGGTGGGATAGCGTTAGCACGGATGCGGCAGACTGTTCCCCCGTCGGAACACCCTGCCGGACCCTGCTACTGCAAGTGTGAAAGTAGCTTAAATTCTGCCACATTTTGCTGGGGATGTCTAACATCATACTTCATCTTTAATATTTCTGTTATCACTGTAAGGGCTCATAAACACGACCGTTGGATGTTTTGCAGTCCGCAAAACATGGATACCGGGTGTGTGCATTCCACATTATGCGGAACAGAACAGCCGGCCTCTAATAGAACAGTCCTATCCTTGTCTGTAATGCCGACAATAATAGGACATGTTCTATAATTTAGCGTAACGGCCATGTGGACATACAGACACGGAATGCACATGGAGTCATTTTCGTTTTTTGCGGCCTCATTGAAGTGAATTATTTTACATACAGGCCACAAAAAAAACAGTACGGACACAGAAAAAAAATACCGTAAGTTTGTGTGCAGAGCCCTAAGGTGGGCTCCCATAATGTTCAGAGTTCAAAGTACCCCTGCTCTAGAGCACTACAATACTATGCAGGAACCGCTGTAGTCCCTACAATTTTAAATGAAAACATGGGCGCCAATAATTTGGCCTTCAAGCTTGTAGATATTATAAACTGCATTGAGCTATAAAATAAGTAAGGGTACAGCCACATGGCATGGTATTGAAGTTGCCGTGTGGCCATTAACAATGAAGACCGACGGTCTTCATTAGTTAAATAAAAGGCAGCTATGGGCTAAGTGGCCGTGCGGTTCTTGACCACAGCACGGCCAGAACCTGACCAGATCACAACCGTGCCATGTGGTCATACTCTTATATGCTGGAATATATGTTTCAGTGCAGCTAGTGTCTGAGTCATTAGTCAGGTCCCATATCACAACCTTTCATGAAGATTTGAGAGGATCTTCAGCTGTCTTTACTGAAGCAGAGAAGTGATGATTTACTGTGTTAATAAAGCCAATGTACAATATTAGGATAACAATGAGCAGTGTAATCTCCTCTCATAAATCATACTAGAAAAATGTTAGGATATGAAACATATCTATAGATACTGATATAAAATGCCATGGGGAGATGTCCCTCAGGATCTTCTACTTAAAGCTGTGCTTAATCTAATGTCTTACATGTTTTCTAAGTTTTCGTTCCAACTGTAAAAATCAGGACGAGCTAATAAGAAAGGAGGGGAGGAGATAGCAGGGGCTATGCCATTGTATGGAGCCTGGGCGACTCTATGACTATTGTAGCTCCTTATTTGCCAAACATTTAAAACGAGGCGAGGATTGCGGTGCTAGCCACCATACATCTGGAGGTATAACCTACCTTCTGCAGGTATTACCTGACTTGACTTGATTTCTAAAGGAATGTATGGTGGCTACCACCTCAGTCCTGGTCTTGGCCTTAGATTTGTTTGTAGATTTAATTTGTGGGTCATATCTCTAGGTGCTATACAGCCTGAGATATTCTAGGTCTGTGATGGCTAACCTTCGGCACTCCAGCTGTGGTAAAACTACAACTCCCAAGATGTACACTTGCTTGGCTGTTCACAGAACTCCATAGGATTGGAGCATGCTGGGAGTCATAGTTTCACCACAGCTGGAGTGCTGGAGGTGAGCCATCACTGTTCTAGGTTGTAGATCCAACCACCCAGCCAGCATGATGGAGGAGAAGTGGTGGCAGTGGAGGACATCTTGACAGGCTGCATTGAGAGGAGGATAGGCACAGATCCTCCTATCCCTGTGTAACTGTACATGATTCCAGGGGATAGGTAAGGTTAGGTTCACATTGCCATTTTTATTTCCATTGTTCTGCCCCATTATAGGAGCAGAACAATGAAATTAATGGAAGCTGTCCTTATGTCAAATTATGGAAACGAATGCCACCTGATGGACCCCACTGACTATAACGGGATCTGACATTATACCGGATAAAACAGCACAGCGTGCTGCTCTATTTGGATGCGTTTTTGATGCTCATTTCCGATAATAACCCAATGAATAAGCAAAATGCCCATTGGTGGCAGATAAGACCCACACCCCAAAAAACACCTGCATAGCTGTCAACTGATTTTCAGAGACAGTCTCTGCAAATTCTGCAAAAACTGTCCCGGACTGAAAATTTACGGGGCTAACTCAAACCACGCCCATAAAAGTGGGTGTTCCCAGGCAGGGCCAGGGCGTGCCCAGGGGTGGGGCTTAGATGCCCTGATTTTACCAGGGTAAACTTGCCGTGTATATTATCATAGTTGCCTACTGTCTCGAATTTGCCAGGACTTTCCCTGATTTTCAGAGACAGTCCTTGCAAATTTAGTCTGTCCTGGGATAAAAATAGGCGGAGTTAACGTAAAACCCAGTGGGTGCTCCCAGGTGAGTCAGGGCATTCCCAGGGGCAGGGCTAAGATGACCCGATTTTACCAACTGAAACGTTAGTAAGTATGTACTATGTGTTGGAAAAGATAGTAACCCTATGTGAGGTGTAGCATATAGAAGGAGATTTATGAAACCTGGTGTAAAGGAAAACTGCCTTTATTGCCCCTAGCAACCAATCAGATTGATCCTTTCATTTTCCAAAAGAGCTCTGAAAAATGAAAGGTGGAATCTGATTGGTTGCTATGGGCAACTTAAACAGTTTTACTTTGCACAAGGTTTGACCAGCTTCCTGCTCTGTCATATCCATGAGGCCTTAAACATATGGGGGGGAATTTATAAAACTGTCTAATAGAGAAACTGCCTTTGTTGCCCATAGTTACCAATCAGAGCACAGCTTTTATTTCCTATAGGGCACTTGAAAAATGAAAGCTACGCTGTGATTGGTTGCTATGGCTAGTTTTCACAAATCTCTAGTTCCTCTAAAGGGGTTGTGTTATAAAACGTACTGTACATTTTTGAAACCAGCACCTGGATCTGAATACTTTTGTAATTCCATGTAATTAAAAACTTATTATAGCCACTCAGCTATTCGCTGAAATCTATCTGTATAGCGCCACCTGCTGTTTGTTCTTTTCCTTATTTCTTTGTCCACCTCACTGAGCTGGTCGCACGTGCTCAGTTTAAATGTTCAACTGCCACCAGCCATATGTTCTGTTAGAAGCTGCTGCAGTTACAGGGAGAGAGCTGCAGCAGAAAGGACACGCCCCCGGAGATATCAGGCTGAAGATAATCTAGCAGAGCAATGAATGTGGAGATCTCTGGATCCATGTGAGGTGCAGGGCTGGTTCTAGCCTTGTTAGAAAGAGATTGTCATGTACTATATGATGTCTGATTTTAGTTTTTTATATCAGTCACGGGACAACCCCTTTAAGGGTTCTTTAGACATTCCTAATGACTTTACTGATAAACCTAGAGAAGCAATGGGGCAACCAGAGGTTAATTGTAAAGGGAGGGCCGTCATCTCTGTCTTAAAGATGTCAGTAAAACTTCTACGTGTCCTAATTAGATTTTTACAGTCTTTATAAAAAATATTCAGACATGGCGGCTTCTGTCACTAATGGGTCGCTCGTTTTACTGCGCGTCCGCCGCATAAGTAATGTGCAGACCCTGGTCTGTCTGATGATCCATGTCTGTCACTTTATGCGCCTGGAGCCCTAATGTCTTGGATCATAAAATCAGCAGCTACATGATTTGTACTCACACAGCACTGGTATTAGGAGGGGCGCAGATCCCAAAATCCTGGGGGAGTCTCAATCACATGTCACAGCTTTGCATCTTTGAAATTCTCCATTGATTCATCCACGATGTGATTAGACTATTCTACATTTTTCTGAATTCTTTTGAAATTGCATGTAATAAAAAAAAATCAGTATAGCCACTGAGTTATTCAATTAAATCTATCTGTATAGCGCCACCTGCTGTTTGCTCTTTTTTCTCATTTCTCTGTCCACTGAGGTGGACGCATATGCTCAGTTCCAGCTGCAGCAGAAAGGAGCTGCCTGCAGCTGTCAAATGCCGGGAGTGCTGCTGTGTATTCGTGACCAGGGCCAGTAATGTCCCAGTACAGTGTGGGTGCAATCGCGTCGCGAATAATTGGGGCATTGGCAGTAGGTGGGGCAACAACTGTCAACAAGTGGCCAAATCAGAAGCAGAGCACCAGCCACGAATCCATAGAAAAACCTTTTCTACTGTGCTGTCTATTTCAGCACCAGACTTAGGGCTCATGCACATGAAACTATTTTGTTCCCGTGTCCGTTACGTTTTTTTTTTTGTGGCCCGTATGCAGAACCATTCACTTCAACGGGGCCCAAAAAACTGAAATGACATTCCGTTTCCGTATGTCTATATGTCCGTTCCGCAAAAATATATGTCCTATTATTGTCCGCATTACGGATAAGGATAGGACTGTTCTATTAGGGGCCACACGGAATGCACACGGTCGTCATCCGTATTTGTGGAGGATCCGTGTTTTGCCGACCGCAAAATACATACGGTCGTGTGCATGAGCCCTTAGAACCAGTTGGGGATGTGTCCCTGCATGGGGAATGCAAGTAGTTACTAAAACAAACATGTCAGGAGAGGGGACAGGGCCTCTGTAACTTGATGAGGCAGGTGGAACAATGCGTTTTCTTGGCCGTGAGGATCTTTTTGTCCCTTTGCTTATGTATCACCTTAGACTTTGATTGTGATTTACTTGGACACATTTATTGGACTTTGATGGAGATTTAACCAGACACTATTATTTATTTGCTGCCGTATATTGTCAGTACTTCACATACTGATCTCTTTGTTATTCATCACATTTCTATGCTTAGTTGTGCTTCAGTTCAGTACCAATGTTTTTCCCCCGTATATCTACACTCTAGCTGAAGGAGCCGCCTTCGCTCGGGTGTATTGAATCTATTTCATTTAATGTTTGTGTATGTTATTAAAAGATATCAACACTATCCACAATAACCGTGACATCTACAGCACGCTGCCCCCTTAACAGTGACCTCCACAGCCCCCCACCCCTTAACACTGCCCCCCCCCCCGCCCCCACAGAGCCCAGTCCCTTAAAATTGGACCTCCACAGCCTCCCACCCCTTAACACTGACCCCCCGCCCCCACAGAGCCCAGTCCCTTAAAATTGGACCTCCACAGCAGCCCACCCCCTTAACTTTGACCTTTACATCAGCCTTCCCCTTTAACAGTGAGTTTCACAGCATACCACCCCATTGACAGTGACCCCCTAAACAGTGGCCTTTACAGCAATCTGCCCCTTAACGGTCCATTCACACGTCCGCAGAATGGGTCCGCATCCGTTCCGCAAATTGCGGAACGGGTGCGCACCCATTCATTCTCTATGAGGCATTTCCGGAGCGCCCCCCCCCCCATCTTCCGTTCCGCAGCTCTGGAAATAAATAGAACATGTCCTATTCTTGTCCGCAATTGCAGACAAGAATAGGCAGTTCTATGGGGGTGACGGTCGGGTGTATTGCGGATCCGCAATACACTACGGACGCGTGAATGGACCCTTACACTGACCTCCATAGCGGACCATCCCCTAGGGTGGCCAGAGGTCCAGTTTTACACCAGACAGTCCGGCTCTCAGACTCCCTGTCATCCGTCTGGCGCGGGGCCTGGACGGACACAAGGATGCCGGGAGATCCTCCTACTGGTAAGTGACAGGTCTGTGCGGCACATTGCTTAATGATCTGTCACTTACCAGTAGGAGGAGCTCCCGGCCGGTCACAGACAGCGCAGCAGGTAAGTATGATGCTTCTAATATTGCTAAGTAACCATGGCAGCCAGGACTGCAGTAGTGTCCTGGTTGCCATGGTTACCGATTGGAGCCCCAGCGATTAAACTGGGACTCTGATCGGAACTCTCGGCTACCACCAATGATCGGGGGGGGGGAGGAAAGGCCGCACACTGGCCACCAATGAAATTAATACAATAGAGGGAGGGAGGGGGGGCCGGGGGGGGGCCGCACACTGGCCACCAATGAAATTAATACAATAGAGGGAGGGAGGGGGGCCGGGGGGGCCACACTGGCCACCAATGAAATTAATACAATAGAGGGAGGGAGGGGGGGGGCCGGGGGGCCGCACTGGCCACCAATGAAATTAAAACTGGGGAGGGAGGGGGGCCTGCCCCCTGCTGCCTGGCAGCCCCTGATCTCTTATAGGGGGCTATGATAAGCACAATTAACCCTCAAGTGCGGCACCTGAGGGGTTAATTGTGCGGATCACAGCCCCCTGTAAGAGATCGGGTGCTGCCAGGCAGCAGGGGGCAGTCATGTCCACAGTTCGTAGTATATTCTAACTTGAAGCCTGCTTATCACTATGGGAACGCCCCTGTGTTAGAATATACTGTCGGATCTGAGTTTTCACAAAGTGGAATGACAATCTCGTGTGCATCCGTGTTTTTTCACTGACCCATTGACTTGAATGGGTCCGTGAACCGTTGTCCGTCAATAAAATAGGACAGGTCATATTTTTTGACGGACAGGAAACACGGATCACGGCCGCTGATGAACAACGGTGCATTTTCCGAGTTTTCAACGGGCCTATTGAAAGTCAATGGGTCCGCAGAAAATCACGGAAAACACGGAACAACGGCCACGGATGCACACAACGGTCGTGTGCATGAGGCCTAAGGCTTTACTTCAATAGCGATTATCCTGGTGACAGATTTCCTTTAAAGCTCTACAGCAGTGAAAAAAAATTGCTGGGTTGTTATGGAAACCTGGAGTAAAGCTGTGTGTGTGTGTGTGTGTGTATGGAGACTGGCCTGCGAGCTTCAATTGGCTAATATGGGTCATGTGACTATAGATAGTTTGCCTGCCCATGTAACAAATTCTGCCTGTTTCTGGATTTGACCCATTGCTACTTGACCTAATCTCTGCCTGTTCCTCATCCTGTGCTGCCCGCCCTGACCGTTGCACTGTTTACAGGCTTGTTTCGTCCTGCCTGCCCTTACCTCAGCTTGTTTCCTTACCACTGTTTTGCCTGGTCCCTCGGTACTTGTAACGTATTATGAATTCAAAAGATTATAAATAAGCTTAATAAGTCACATGGCCTAATTTGAGCTCAAACCCATTCAAGTGAGTGCATCTGGGCTGCAATATGAAGCATGGCCACTATACACTGTACGGCGCTGTGCTTGGTATACTGTGACGACGCTGCAGCGCTCACTAGTGTTGATTAAGCACCATAGTGCTCGGGTGCTCGGGCCGAACACATCGGGATGCTCGGAGCACCCGAGTATAATGGAAGTCAATGGGAGAGCCCAAGCAATAAACCAGGCACCGCCTGCTCTGAAGAGGGGAGGGTGCCTGGTTCATAGGAAAAGGTCAGAAATCGATGGAAACGCCACCGAAATGGTTTGAGAACAGCATGGGGAGGATGTCTGGATGCATCTTGGACTCCCAGGTCGCCACTTTTACAGACTGATAATAATACTTAGAGGAAGTACTTATAGATTTTAGAGGAAAAATTGTTAGGAAACATTCTTTCCTGTATATTTGCTTATAAATAAAGTGCAAGTGCTGCCAAAAATTACAAGGAAGAGGCCCTCCGATACGACCTGTATATCACATAAAGGAGGGCCTCATTCACATTGTGGTACAATTGTTCAGGTAGTGGGACTCCTACACTCATAAAGCCTATGCAGTAAGGGAAAGGGCTGCCAAAAATGACAAGGAACCGGCACTACAATACACCCTTTGTTACACATAAAGGTGGGCATCATACACAGCCTTGAAAAATTATGATTGATGGCCTGCTGGTGACCCTCAAAAACATTTGGAGCAAGGGCCTGCTGATCTGACCATCTAAAACATTATGGGCGAGGGCCTGCTGCCTCTTTGGTGACTCTAGATAACCTGGGCCCGATCACACGTCCCCGTAATGGCGACAATCCATTCGGATGTCTGCCCTATCAACTTTCGATGTTATTTTCAGAGTGAACCAGGGTGACCATGGGTAACGGGGAATCAGGGTTTGATTCCAGAGAGGGAGCCTGAGAAACAGCTACGGCTACCATTTCCAAGCAAGGCAGCATGTGTGCAAATTACCTATTAGGTATAATTAGGTGAGGGCCTGCAGGTGAGCTGACTATGTAAAATATTGTAGGTGAGAGCCTGGTGGTGAAATGACCCTCTAAAAGATTGTAGGTGAGGGCCTGCAGGTGAGCTGACTCTGTAAAAGATTGTAGGTGAGGGCCTGCTGGTGAGCTGACTCTCTAAAAATTTATATGCGAGGGCCTGCAGGTGAGCTGTCCCTGTAAAACATTATATGCATGGGCCTGCAGGTGAGCTGACCCTGTAAAAGATTTTAGGTGCGAGCCTGCTGGTGAGCTGACCCTGTAAAAGATTTTAGGTGCTGGCCTGCTGGTGAGCTGTCCCTGTAAAACATTATATGCGAGGGTCTGCTGGTGAGCTGACCCTGTAAAACATTTTAGGTGCGGGCCTGCTGGTGAGCTGACCCTCTAAAAAATTATATGCAAGGGCCTGCAGCTGAGCTGACCCTGTAAAACATTGTAGGTGAGGGCCTGCTGGAGAGCTGACCCTCTAAAAAATTATATGCGAGGTCCTGCAGCTAAGCTGACCCTGTAAAACATTGTAGGTGAGGGCCTGCTGGTGAGCTGACCCTCTAAAAAATTATATGCGAGGGCCTGCAGCTGAGCTGACCCTGTAAAACATATGCGAGGGCATTATATGCGACTAATAAGCGTGTTGATATGATGGAAGAGGAGGAGGAGGATGAGAAAAGGAAGGTTCAACCATATATCCTTGTTTGTGGTGGAAGGGGTGCACTGTATTATTCAATACACCATAAAAACCACATTTAAAGTGCCTTTATGTTCAGCCGCTTTCCTCTGGTGGAGTAGAGAAGTCATGGTCAATCCAGGCCTTGTTGATTTTTATAAGAGTCAACCTGTCAGCATTTTCAGTTGACAGGCGGATGCGCTTATCATTCATTATGCCCCCAGCAGCACTGGAAAGGCAGCCTAAGATGAAGTCAGCCATGTGTGCCAGAGTACCAGCAGACAAGACTTTGCTGTCATCATCAGGAGGATCACTCTCAATCTCTTCATCCTCTTCTGCCCACCAACGCTGAACAGATGGAATTAAACTTCCATGGGTATTACCCTCTGTAGTGTAGGCAACCGTCTCCTGCTCCTCCTTCTCATCGTCCAATTCACGCTGAGAAGATGAACTGAGGGTGGTCTGGCTATCACCCTGTGTAATGTCTTCCCCCATTTCCACCTCTTCCACATGCAAAGCATTGTCCTTAATTGTGAGCAGCGAGACAAAAGTGGGATGGTTATGCTGATAATAGCGTTATCGCCACTCACCATCTGTGTTGATTCCTCAAAGTTTCTTAAAACCTCACAGAGGTCAGACATCCATGCCCACTCCTCGCTTGTGAAGAGTGGAAACTGACTGGAAAGGCGATGACCATGTTGCAGCTGGCATTCCACTACTGCCCTCTGCTGCTCACAAAGCCTGGCCAACATGTGGAACGTCGAGTTCCAGCTCGTGCTCACGTTGCACAAAAGCCGGTGAGCTGGCAATTTCAAGCGCTGCTGCAGCGTTGACAGACCGACTGAAGCTGTCAATGACTTGCGGAAATGTGCACACACGCGGCGCACCTTCACCAGTAGCTCAGGCAAATTGGGGTAGGTTTTGAGAAACCACTGAACCACTAGGTTTAATATGTGGGCTTGACATGAGAAGTGTCTGAGCTTGCCGAGCTCCCTAGCTGCCACCAAGTTACGGCCATTATCAGACACAACTATGCCTGGTTTTAGGTTGAGTGGCGAGAGCCACAGCTCAGTCTGGTCTCTTATCCCCTGCCACAGCTCTGCGGGGACTGGGAGTCAGAGTCCCACCAATCAGATATTGATGACTTATCCTGAAGAGATTATTTAATGTTATGTTATTTAATGTTATATCCACCCACCATAGTCTGGTATGGTTTGCAGGGAGAGGTTCCATCACCTTGTTCCACTCCTCTCAGAAGGGGCAAGAGTGGGATGGTCCTACTTTCTGTCTAGAGGAAAAGTCTAGACTAGAGTCTAAGGCAGATGTTGCAGGGAGAGGGAGCAAAGACCATGTGCTCCTCTCCCCAGCTTCAAGCTTCAGAGACTCTCAGCTCTCTGCATGCTTCTTAGAAAGAAGTAGAAAGGTGGTGGGAGATAGAGAATCTGCACGGCTTAGTGGGGAGTCAGTTAGCAAGGTAACCGCCTATGACTGCTATTTAGACTTTGCCAACATGAAGGGATTACAGTTAAGACACCTACACACTTGGAGACATAATTTGACCAACCGTAGTCATTTGAGTACAGTAGCCAGCTAGAGATTTTAGCAAGCTAGCATATACTGTAGAGCAAGGATCAGCAACCTCCAGCAATCCAGGTGTTCTGAACCTACAACTCCAAGAATGTTCCATTCACTTTGGTGAGAGTTAGAAGAACAGCCGAGCATGTTTGCATGCTGAGAGTTGTAGTTTTACAGCAGCTGGAGTGCCGAAGGTTGCTGATCCCTAGAGAATGCCATGATTCACAACTTTTACAGCCTCCATACCTCACTATGTGGGAAAATAATTTTTACTGTGTCCAGATTGGTATTGGATGTACTACAACTCCTATTTTGCACTACAGTAAAGAGAGGGCTTTATTCTGTTTAACTCTGGCCTGGTTTCCTGACTCCTACACTATCCGCTGACCATTGCATTATAGGCCCTGCATTGCGCCCATCCAAACCCCATTATATAGTGCCTTGGAGCAGGGGTACTTTGAAGTCGGGACATTTGTGGACATGTGCCCCTGTTTCCCCTATGCAAAGTCAGCAACTCCTTACTTTAGTTCACTTTAAAGTGTTAACTTGCATTGACTTATACTAACTGTATTTTATTTGTGGTCATGGCTACGGCCAAGAGGTATCCGAAGAACCCTAGGGAGAAAACAACAGGAACAACCTAACCCAGCTAGGCGTGTCTTAGCTGACCTGACTAAATGGCTTGTTGTGTGCCCTAAGCCATGATCGTGGGTAGGCCTATAAGTGGGCATACCCTGTGGAAATGAGAAGATAAGGGAGGGAGGGTGGGGCACCTGAAAACACACACCTGTGAGTGAGGGTGTGGCTCGTATATGAAGAGCCTCCGCCCCTCCCACAAATGCAGGCTGACTAATCAGCCTTACCAACTTGTGGTCATGGCTACGGCCAAGAGGTATCCGAAGAACCCTAGGGAGAAAACAACAGGAACAACCTAACCCAGCTAGGCGTGTCTTAGCTGACCTGACTAAATGGCTTGTTGTGTGCCCTAAGCCATGATCGTGGGTAGGCCTATAAGTGGGCAAAAACCAAGCCAAGTAGGGTAGAAAAGGAATTTGAATGGCATGTGCAAACTAATCCCCAAGCCAACTGCAAGGCATCCGGATCTAGAGCGAAAATTCGGGGTATGTGAGGCAAGACCAGTAGGAAACCTACAACCCATCTTGTGGATGACAAGGCCAGAGACATGATGCTCAATATTGCGGATACTGCACCAAAGCGGAATGGAGGACCGAGAAAACGTTGTAAAATGGATCATAAAAACCAACTGAAACTTGTAAAGTTTGGTTCTAGTGCGAGTACTGGCAATGCCCTAGCGTCAGGAGATCGTGGGACCAAAACCTAACTGCCTAGACTATGCAGGAATGAGGGCCAAAATGAACCATGTAGATAGGAAGAGAATCCTTGAATAGTTACCCAGACAACAGCTATCCGCGCTTTGTTCTACTGTACGCCCCTGAGAATTGTTTTTACGCTTGAGACGTGAAGACCGACCTACTATCTGAATCTTCTACCGTGAGAAAATGCTGTACCTTGTCCAAAATCCGATTCAACGTGGTTGTAGGGAGTCTGAGGTTAGTGCGGCAAGAAGCTATGAAGCCATAATATACAAGATTCTGTCTATGCCCTCCCATGAGTGAGGGAATGCAATGCAATGAAGCTACTGGCGAAAATGAATTCCTGGTCGTGGTAAAAAGGCAAAGACTTTGCGTGGGGACCTGGTTGACAAGATATGATCGACTACAATCAGAGACTAAAATGCTAGAGCGAATTGCCCTACTTGTTCTTCCTCTGGCAGGACCTGAACGAAAGCATGAACAATTAAAGAAAGACAAAATATCTGCGTAAAACATGACAAGTAATGCTGTAGGGCGAACCGGACCAGTAAAAACAAAAAATGAGCGATCAACATGGATTATTAGGAAATTAGGGAAGCAGGTATGTATGCGATACATAGGGGTCAAATCAGCCTAGAAGCCATGGGGCCGAAGCAGTCGTGGGGCCCCCGAAGCCATGGGGCCGAAGCAGTCGTCGGGCCCCCGAAGCCATGGGGCCGAAGCAGTCGTCGGGCCCCCGAAGCCATGGGGCCGAAGCAGTCGTCGGGCCCCCGAAGCCATGGGGCCGAAGCAGTCGTGGGGCCCCCGAAGCCATGGGCCGAAGCAGTCGTCGGGCCCCCGAAGCCATGGGGCCGAAGCAGTCGTCGGGCCCCCGAAGCCATGGGGCCGAAGCAGTCGTCGGGCCCCCGAAGCCATGGGGCCGAAGCAGTCGTCGGGCCCCCGAAGCCATGGGGCCGAAGCAGTCGTCGGGCCCCCGAAGCCATGGATCAACATGGAGCGATCAACATGGATTATTAGGAAATTAGGGAAGCAGGTATGTATGCGATACATAGGGGCCAGCCTAGATGCACAGATGGACAACCAACCAGGCAATCAGCCCAGCAGGACTGAAAACAGTCGTCGGGCCCCGAAGCCAAGGGGCCGAAGCAGACGTCGGCCCCCCCGAAGCCATGGGGCCGAAGCAGGTCGTCGGCCCCGAAGCTATGGGGCCGAAGCAGGTCGTCGGGCCCCCGAAGCCATGGGGCCGAAGCAGGTCGTCGGGCCCCCGAAGCCATGGGGCCGAAGCAGGTCGTCGGGCCCCCGAAGCCATGGGGCCGAAGCAGGTCGTCGGGCCCCCGAAGCCATGGGGCCGAAGCAGGTCGTCGGGCCCCCGAAGCCATGGGGCCGAAGCAGGTCGTCGGGCCCCCGAAGCCATGGGGCCGAAGCAGGTCGTCGGGCCCCCGAAGCCATGGGGCCGAAGCAGGTCGTCGGGCCCCCGAAGCCATGGGGCCGAAGCAGGTCGTCGGGCCCCCGAAGCCATGGGGCCGAAGCAGGTCGTCGGGCCCCCGAAGCCAATGGGGCCGAAGCAGACGTCGCCCCCCCCGAAGCCATGGGGCCGAAGCAGGTCGTCGGGCCCCCGAAGCCATGGGGCCGAAGCAGGTCGTCGGGCCCCCGAAGCCATGGGGCCGAAGCAGGTCGTCGGGCCCCCGAAGCCATGGGGCCGAAGCAGGTCGTCGGGCCCCCGAAGCCATGGGGCCGAAGCAGGTCGTCGGGCCCCCGAAGCCATGGGGCCGAAGCAGGTCGTCGGGCCCCCGAAGCCATGGGGCCGAAGCAGGTCGTCGGGCCCCCGAAGCCATGGATCAACATGGAGCGATCAACATGGATTATTAGGAAATTAGGGAAGCAGGTATGTGTGCGATACATAGGGGCCAAAACAGCCTAGATGCACAGATGGACAACCAACCAGGCAATCAGCCCTGCAGGTTTGAAAACAGTCGTCGGGCCCCCGAAGCCATGGGGCCGAAGCAGTCGTCGGGCCCCCGAAGCCATGGGGCCGAAGCAGTCGTCGGGCCCCCGAAGCCATGGGGCCGAAGCAGTCGTCGGGCCCCCGAAGCCATGGGGCCGAAGCAGTCGTCGGGCCCCCGAAGCCATGGGGCCGAAGCAGTCGTCGGGCTCCCGAAGCCATGGATCAACATGGAGCGATCAACATGGATTATTAGGAAAGCAGGTATGTATGCGATACATAGGGGCCAGCCTAGATGCACCGATGGACAACCAACCAGGCAATCAGCCCAGCAGGACTGAAAACAGTCGTCGGGCCCCCGAAGCCAAGGGGCCGAAGCAGACGTCGGCCCCCCCGAAGCCATGGGGCCGAAGCAGTCGTCGGGCCCCCGAAGCCATGGGGCCGAGTTTTTTTTTTTTTTTTTTTAAGAATTATAACTATGAAAAGTGACATGAATAAGGTGCACGTGAATTAAACCATGAGCCTGACCGATGTGGCAGGCGATACCCAAGATAAACTACGTGGCCTGAATAACATGCAAGGCGAAATATCGTTAGGAACGAGACCTGACTGACGTGGAAGGTGACATCAATAGTTCAACTGCATGACCTGAAAAGACGAAGGGAAACGTGACAGAAAATGGAGATAATAACGAACATTAACTAAAATTAATAACATAAGCTGGCAAGCAGGTAAAGATATGAGTCATTCAAAAGCATAGCTGCACAGGTGGACAGACAACCATTGGTCAGACCCCTGAAGCCATGGGGCTGAAGCAATTAAATTAAGTAATTAAAACGTAAGCCGGACCTGATGGCATATGAAGCGACTTGAATGATTGGATTGGCTAGAAGGTGGCCTAAGGAACATCACTGCCGACAGGTGTTAAAAATATAGACATTAGTAATCCGAAGCACGTGCGTACATAAAACACTAACCACCGTGAACCATAAACGTAAACATGAAATGCCTGAGGCATTGCAAGTTCGCTAAGAGAAGTCTCATATCGTGACAAACAAATGAACAGCTTGTGAAAACATAGCAGGAAACGTACTCCTATCGGCCCACTGACCTCCGCTGAGGAGCTGTTTGGTGAACTGGGGCAGGAGACCAATCTGAGTGAATACGAACCAGAAGTAAAAGGAGACCAGTCTGAGTGAATACGAACCAGGATTAACCAGAAAGTAGGCCTATGGAATGTGACAGACCACTGAGGAAGGAAACGTAGCCTGAAAAGAACGCAGTTATGTTTGTCAGGAGAGAGGTACCAGAGCGGTGGGTGCAGACTGCCCCGGTGAGATTGAGCAAAACCATGATGTAGCAATAAACAGGAGAATGCAGCTTTGAGTGGGAGCAGAGTACAACACATGATGTAACAACAAATGGGTGAATGCAGCTTTGGATGTGAGTGGTACCTAAAAACATGGTATAGGCGCAGCTCTGAGTATGGGTAGCACATGAAAAGCATGGTATAAAGCAGACGTGTAAATACAACCTGAAACCGAGCAGAGTATTGACGTGATGCGAAAGCAGGCATGTGGACGCAGCTCTAGTAGTGAAAGGAGTATAGGACAAGATGTGAAAAGCAGACATGCGGACGCAGCTTTGGATGTGAATGAAATATTAACTTGATGTGACCGCAGACATGGAAAGCGGCTTTGGTGAGTGGGGTATACGACCTGGTGTAGCAGGAGAAGTGTGAACACAACTTTGGGTATAAGCAGAGCATGAAAATTGGTATAACCGCAGCTCTGGTTGTGAGTGGAGCAAGGTGGGAACACCAGGGTGGTGCGTCCAGAGCATGAAAACGGAGTAACAGTAGCAGCTATGGCTGTAAGCAGATTATACAACATGTAATAACAGGCATGTAATACGGATCCGGCTGTCGGCTGGGGACGGAATGAGATGTAACAGCCAACAGGTGAGTGCAGCTTGAATGGGAGACGAATCTGAGTGAATACGAACCAAGAGTAGAAAAGTGCAGTATAGTAAGGATGTGCGGATGCAGCATAAGACATGAAATAAAAGCCGAAAGTGTAAATGCCGCTCAGGATAACAGCAGAGCATGAAAGTGTGAGATTGTGGATAAGCTCTGCCTGTATATTTATGTTTAAATGTACTGGAGCTGTCATTTGGCATTCCGGGCACTAGAGGCCGCTGTTTTGCAGCACAGTCAGCATGCTTCTGGGTGAACCAGTAAGTGTTGATCTGACATGGTGGAAGGATTGTGCTGTGAGGGGCTGAATCCGATTCCATCCTGGCTTGCAGATGTCCGGCAGTGAATGGACACTCAAAGGAAGGAGAGCGTCTGCTGTCCCCTGTCAGGATCCAGCGCTTTGAAAGAGAGGTTGTCCCAGGAAGACCAGTTCCAGTGTATGGACAGAAAACCTTAGCATCAAGCAAGGCCGCACGGTTGCTGAGAGCTTGGTGTCCATCCTGGGTAAGCGGCATCCTAGGGCCCAGAACGGATGCAGGTCAGTACACCTGATTACCAATTGTACTTCACTGTTTGGCGCCTAAAGTAACGAGAGACTAGCCTAGGCCTTGTATTAGCTAGTTAGATAGGGTTATAGCTTTGTTAGGCCTTACTGTACTGGACTGCAGCGCAGTAATTGACTTGCAGGCTCTGCTGCGTCTGCCACCGGTTAGGTGTGTCTTCTATAGCGGCACAGTGCGACTTGTAGGCTCATGCTGTGTACGCCAGCAGGCTAGGCCTGTCCGTCGGACAGGGACGGTGACTGTGGGCCTGGGGTATTACTTATACTGTTTGTACTTGTGTTAATACTGTTTCCAAAGTAAAGTTTATATTCTTGCATATAAAGCTGGTGTCAGTGTTGCTTCCATGTCTGTGACTTTGCTGTATCCTGGGGAGCCCACCCCGGTACACGGCTTACGAAAGTGAAATACATTAAGTTTAAAGATGGTGGTAGCGGGGGGAAAGAGGGGGGGGGGGGACACATGGCAAGGAACAGCTACAGCAAAAGGCCTAAACAATAAACACTGCATCCGATCTCCAAACCTGACGTCAGGTGCAGCCCGGGTAACTCTTACTTCAGCCGGATTGCTGTAAAGAAACTTTTCATGCGAGACGAACGAAGCAAAGTAAAACTTGTAAGATTTATAGGAACCAACTCTTATTACCAACAAACAAAAATGAAAAGCAAATGGAAGTATTTAGGCCCAAACGAGCAAACCTGAGGTAGCAGATTCTGAGGCAAAGCCTCCCGTTCGCTAGCAAAGTCGGATCCGACCGGCCTGGAGAGGCGGCCCTGGCCCAACCTACTTACGTAATATGGCGCGTGCATGCTACGGTAGCAGAGAGCAAAATAACAAGCTCCATGCTGCAAAGAAAGAATCCTACCACCAGAGAAGCTAGTGTGTTAATGGCACCTGAAAACACACACCTGTGAGTGAGGGTGTGGCTCGTATATGAAGAGCCTCCGCCCCTCCCACAAATGCAGGCTGACTAATCAGCCTTACCAACATGTTTGCTGTGTTATATATTCTGTTCATTTGCACATTTGCACTGTGTTTGCATGGCACTGTGGAAAGGGTTAATGAATACTGAGAGGCTTTTGGGACTTTTTAGCTAATAATAAGAAGCTGGTAATTATCCACAGCTACCATAAGGTTTAAAGAAGAGCATATTTCGGAGGGAAAAAGCCAGACTTGTTTACCACATAAACCAGACAGGCTGGCCTTTTGAATGTCTGGTTTAGCTCTGTTATTATGTCTGAAGACTTGTTTTTGTCTGGAAAAACTGCTTTGTGATTTCCATTAGGTATCATTGAAGTTTTAATTTATGTCTATGAGAGACAATGATTGTAACATTGTATTTGTTTAGGTTATGTTTTTCCACTCCACCCCTCCCACTAGAAGGTTCTAGTTCAGTTACAAACTGTATACAAGGAGAGCAGTCAGAGCCTCTAGTGTGCTTAGAAGAGATTCATGCCAGACTACATGGGTGACCAGAAGAAGATGGTGAGATGGGGATGCTGAGCCACAGACCATGGGTCACTAGCCCTGTGACCAAGGAGCCAGCCAGACTACTAAGCCACAGACTGTGGGCCTCCAACATTTGGCCGGGGTACCAGCCTTCTGAGAGAGAGAGGGACAGCTAGCTCAGGCCTTTCCTCAGCACTTCTTCGGTTGAGGAGGAGACTGGAGAAGCCAGCCCAGTGCCTTGCCAGTATTGTTTTGCACTTGAGTTTCTCCAGTAAAGAAGCACACTGGTTTACTGCAGACCCTGACTCTCTGGACTTTTTTCCCATTGGGGTGCACAATGCCTTACCAACTCTTCCGGAGAGCAGCAACATATGGTGACACCTCAACTGACTCAACATCACGGGCAACCCAGCTACCATCAGGCAAGGACCGAAGAATCAGGGTGTGCCCCGAGGGAAGAAAAAATGTCCCATCCATGCGTTGCACTAGCCCTAGGGTGCAATAGTGTGAAGACACTGTGATTGACTGTAAGCTGAGCCACTACTCCTCCCATTCTCTGCAGGTTGCTGCATCTGTAATACAAGTATACAGAAGAATGATTCTCAAAATGTTCCCGTTCCTATGCAGTCTATTGCATTGTTTAATCATGTGACATCTGTACAATATTATGCACGGAGAACGCTATCATTTAGAATGGAAGATCTGTTATTTTTCATGCAATCGCAGAGCAGAGAATTGACGGAAGTGCTTCCCTTCTTGTGCCTGCTGCTGCTGATATTACACAGCAATAAAGGGATCGTCCGGGAATGCGCTGCTCCATAAAGCTGATGGAATGTCTGTTCTGACAGTCTCACAGTTCTTGCAGCAATTTCCTATAGTCTGTTGTCGCTTAAAGCTGTATCCTCCACAGAGCATTACCCTTCGACTGATTACACATAAATATGGGGCTATATATAAAGATATGGTTCTCCGCCATGTAAACCTTGTCCTGACTTCCCGGTCTCAGTGGGGGAGCGACTCTGATGTAACAACCTGTGACATATCCCCGTCCTGTTCACTGTCACCTTCCCCGAAGCCATGTCAGCTCTGCTGTGTGTATCCACTGGTTTCAATGTGCTATGTCCTAACAAGGAGGGGACAGCGAGTGCTTTATTCCCCCTTGAGAAATTTTTCATTTTCACTTCTCCCCTCCATCAGCCACCAGCTAACGGCAAGACTTGCCTACGAGAGGCTGAAGGCGCATACATTTACACCACCTACACATTGCATCACGGATGATTGGTATGGCTGGGCTCATGCAGACCATTTCACATAGTAATGATACATGCTCAGTTAGTTATCAACTTAACTGCTTGATGGGATGGAGAATGGCAGCTTAAAATATAGATTCATTCCTCAAAACCACTTTTAACCTAAAAACATCTGAAATTGGCTCTAATGTTGTAAAAAACATAGCCGTCTGGGCTCCAGCGGCGCAATCCTCAGCCTCGGCGCGGCCACGCCGGGAGATATGTGCTGCTGAGCCAACAGGATGCAGTGCTCTATTTCTCCCCGTGGCGGGCATCTGCTGGGGGAGATCAGCAGTGGGCTGATTGCTCAGCTGCTCTATTACTGTGTGCTAGTGTTTCTGACTAATGTATGCCAAGTCATGGACCTATCCCTCTGGTTCTGATCTCGGCTTGTCCTCAGTCTCTCATTTGGTACTGCATAGCTTGTCAGGTTCTGACCCATTGACATATGACTCTGGTATTGTGTTTGTCTGTCTTTGTTGTTTGTCTATCTTTGCACTTAAATAGCGTAGGGACTGTTGACCAGGTGCAGTCTAACTATCTTGGGCTTGTAGTGCAAGTAGGTAGGTAAAGTGTACTGCATCATAATTTAAAGCAGCATGAATTTTGACTTTTGAATTTAGCATCAGTAACACAAAGCTTGGACAGCAATATAAACAAATAAAATAAAATCCGAAGCAGAGAATTCTGGACTGAAAATTTGCTAAAAGGTATACATTCATTTAAAGGGGTTATGCCACGATTGATCTGCTAGATTTATTTCAAGCTGGCCATTCAGGGGCCACATCATTACTGCAGCAGATCATTCCCTGTAACTGTAACACTTTCTAACAGAAGATATGGCTGGTGACAGTTGAAAATTTAAACTGAGCATGTGCGACCACCTCAGTGAGGTAGACAGAGAAATTATGAAAACAACAAACAGCAGGTGGCGCTATACAAATAGATATTTTTTTTTTATAGCTCACTGTCTTTACAAACTTTTTAATTACAAGCAAGTACAAAAGTATTCACATCCAGGTGCTGACTGACTGTAGAATATTTTTTTCATGGGACAACCCCTTTGAAGGGGGTTTTCATTTTTATTGTCAGTGAGTAGAAAAATGATTCATAATATCCAGAGGTTGACAACTCATACCTACCTAGTCCTTAAGCTATTCCTTCCTTCTTTCATTGCCACCTTTCCTTCTCCTTTCCTTCCTATTGTATACATTCATATAGGGCTTACATAGGCTGGGTTCCCATATATCCGACCATCTATTGCAGCTTTCCTTCTGACATGGTACATAAACTTTACCTGACTGATGCTAGAACGGATTTCATGGTTTTCTGTGGCACCGTTTCTAGCATCTGGCGCATCAGTTGTAATACGTTAAAAATGCAGCATGTAGTGTGAGAGTGTCCTCTGCAGTCTATGGCCTGCATGCTTCTTCCTGTGCCCTCCGGTCCCTTAAGGTGTGCGCTTGCTCTTGGCCTCTTAAAAGGCCAACATGTGTGCACCCAAATCCTTTCCCAGCCAGGCTCGGCGCTATAAGATCAAGCGGCTGCCTTAGGGCGCAGAGACGGGAAGGGGGAATTAAATTGGTACCCCGGCTTTTAAAATTATTATTTTTTAAATACCCTGTATTTTTCGCCCCTAGGTCTTATGGGGCGAATACTTCTGGAAGCGCTTCATTAGTACCGGAGGACCGGGAAGCGATGAAGGATCTGTACTCACCGCTTCCTGGTCTTCCGCTCGGCTGTCTGCTGTGCAGGGCTGCGCACCATGTGGCCTGAATGTGCGCAGCCTTCACAGCTGACAGCCGAGAACCAGGAAGAAGAGAGAGAGAGCGCTGGTGGTGAGGAGCAGCGACGTCCAGGAGCAGGAGAGGTAAGTTCTTTTATTTTATTTGCGCTGATGGCTGACATGGGGGCATGATGGATGACATGGGGGCTTGATGGATGACATGGGGGCATGATGGATGACATGGGGGCATGATGGATGACATGGGGGGCTGATGGCTGACATGGGGGTGTGATGGCTGACATGGGGGCGTGATGGCTGACATGGGGGCGTGATGGCTGACATGGGGGCGTGATGGCTGACATGGGCGTGATGGCTGACATGGGGGTGTGATGGCTGACATGGGCGTGATGGCTGACATGGGGGTGTGATGGCTGACATGGGGCCGTGATGACTGACATGGGGGGCTTATAGCTGACATGGGGGGCTGATGGCTGACACGGGGGGGCTGATCTGAGGCATTGGGGGTCTGATCATCTAAAGTCTGATTAATATTGGGGGTCTGATTGCTGGCCTGACCTGAGGTGCAATTGAAAACATTTTTTTCTTATTATCCTCTTCTAAAACCTAAGTTAGTCTTATGGGCCGGTGCGTCTTATAGTTCAAAAAATTCAGTCCTTAAACCAGTGATTGTCTGAAACAGTGAGAAGATACCAGAACCACACAGAGGAGAAGCCAGCTGCTGCAGACGGGACCAGCGCCAGGTGAGCTGCAAGGGGGGGGGGCAAAATGTAGATTCGCTTGTGTTGGCAAACATTCTTGCACCGGCCCCGTTACCAGCCAATGGCGTTGTTGGTTATTTTAGGCATCCTGTCTAGTTGGAGGATTCCTGATCTTTAGACTTCCTATTCACTAGTAACTAGCAAAGGTGTTTTCTCTGTCTGACTACACATGTACTGTACTACCATACTACAGCCTGACGACCGACTCTGACCTTAGTTTGTTTCCCGGAGTGCCTTACTGCCACCTGTCCTGACCTCGGATTTCTCTTAGAAATACACTGCTACACTGCCTGCCCTGACCTTGGCCTATCTCCAGACTATGTGCAGCCGCCAACCACACCAAGACAGTCTCAGGAGGTAGCAGTCTGTTGGTCCCTCCGCAGCAAATTCCAGATCCCTGTGAAGGGCGAATACCAGAGGACTGCAAGAATAATGCCCAAAGCCACACTTTTTGGTTGGTACACCCACTGCCTGTAACAAGAACATTGCAGAAAGTGCACACAACATTCATCTCTCTATCTAATCTATTTTTATAATCAGCGCCTACTCCCCCCCCCCCCCCCCCCAGCATATACAGATTACTTCTTGGTAATACATACTCTAAAGTGCTGAACATAGATTCCTACATTCTCCTTCTTTATAAAAGATGCAAATTACTACTCAATAAGAAGAAGAGCCATTTTCGTTGCTCTTATTTGCCTAATGCTTGGCATTTACATAATTTAAAAGCAGAAGAAGACGGCATCACATACACTAAGTCACTGCATGACAGCTTCATAAATACTAAGACGATGAAAACCTTTCAAAGACATTCACAGATCAGAAAAATTGCAGATCCATATAGTCATTTAAATGTCTACTTGTCGGCCAAATGCACGCCTAAGAAATGCTTCACCAACAGGAGGCACTATACCCATTGCTACAAATGGGTGATCATTCAGACCTTCTGCCAATATACAAAGCACTGAAAGAGAACTTCTCAGCTACAAAATAGAGGACATAGGATTCATATCTACAGGAGATGCAGAGGTACCAGCAGCAACTGGAGGCTTCATGGCCCAAACTGTCCCTCTGCCATGTGTGTATACCGCGTATAGTAGGTGAGGGGACGTTTTACAGGTTTTGCATTGGAGTCCAGGTTAGGCATCACATATGAATACACGACTTAGCTTTGTATATCTGTCCATAAATTGCTGTATGTCTATTCACATATAAAGTAGGTAGTCACAGCGCGGTGAGAGGGAGGAGAGGACACCCAGACCTGTCGTTTATTTATTTATTTTATGCACTTATATAGCGCTACTATATTCCACAGCGCTTTAGAGAAATTATCATCCGGCTGTCGCTAATGGGGCTCACAATCTAAGGTCCCTATCAGTATGCCTTCTGGAGTGTGGGAGGAAACCGGAGAAACCGGAGAACCCGACGGAAACCCGCGCAAACTTGGGGAGAACATACAAACTCCATGCAGATGTTCCTTGGTCGGATTACGAACCTAGGACCCCAGTGCTGCAAGGCACCAGTGCTAACCACTATGCCACCATGCTGGCCTGAGTCCAAACCATCAGTAAATATATTGCAAAATACAAAATAAACTGTTTTGTAAGGGAAAGTAAACATTTAAAGGCCATTGATAAATTTAGGTGTGGCCAACTTGGCGGGCAGAGTCTACGATGCTAGGTATTTTGAGCCTACCTCCTTCTCCTGTAAATAAATGGATGTTCCCTTTAAAACCTAGGATTGGCAATAGTATGTTCCACATATGATCAGTAATTCATTTTTTGTGGGGCATATTGGCAGTATGTGGACTTGGTAGCATACGGTATGATATTCACAGCTCTATGGATGGTAGTTATTTCTCGAATTTGCATTATTGAGAGCAATACTTTAAAGGGGTTATCCAGGACTACAAAACCAATGACCTGTAGGCCATCATTATCAGATCTTCCATAGAAAACAGCATCCCCTTTGTTATTAATTAGACACAGGGCCACTTGGTAGTGGCTGTGCCTGGTATTTCAGCTCTGTGATCATATATGCCACCCGTATGAACCCTGCAAAGGTTTAGGCTTACCCACATAGAAGCAGATGAGACCAGGCTAAATGATGGCTGTCTACAGCCAACACTAGGGCGAATGCAGGAGCTTATCACATGCTGTTCATATGTTGACCTGAATAATAAAACAGTATGCAGTTAGCGCCTAAGCTCCCCCTAGTGGCCGTTGCAGGCAGCCATAATTTTATCATTTAACTCTCAGGGAATTTGGAGCTATGTGTAAGGAAAACTGACCACCAAGCACTATAATGATGTTAGCTCAGCTTGTCAGATGTAAAACTGTATGATGTTAACAGGAGAGCACGAAGTCTGGCACTGGTTTTCCTCACTCAGCATCTTCACCAGGAGCAGCAACAAGACAGCCATTTGTAAGCACTTAACTGTCTGTTATGTCTGTCTGAGGGTCAGACAATCTCAAAGAACCCTTTACTATAAGACAAACTGCACCCGCAAGAGGGTTAAACAAGGATAACTAACATCTTACTAATGTTGTGGTGGCCACGTCTCTAACAATGTCTATATTTGTAGAGATGTTGAGAATATCAGTGTATACAAGTGTCACCAGAAGGACATACTGCAGACTGGAGAAGTCTGTACATTTCTCATTTAGGACAAACCACTTATGGTGTAAAATGCCCTAAATAGAGACCTGGCGTGGGGCGAGGTTAGTGTAAACTACTGCAAAAGCCAGGGGAATAGCTAAGAGGGGCTGCTGGTTCATCAAAAAGTATTTAAGGATAGGGCTAAGGTGGGGAAGTGGATCTTTGCCCCAATGGAGGAATGACTCGTTAGGACACCATTCCAGGCTGCAATAAAATAGTGAAACAAAGTATCACCCTACTTATAGATGGTACCCTTATTGACCTCTCATTTCTACACTTAGACTCCCAACCTAAACTGATGGGGGTACATATATGCTATACACCCCGATATTATACTGTACCTACGAATGGCTCCCCATTTCAAATAAAGGTCTTTGTATCTGTTCTGACAAACACTCCATTTATCACTATCGGGTAATTTTTGGATATCCTATGGCGGTGAATGAAGAGCAGCCACCGCTCCATTCACTGCCATAGGACTCCTACGGCAGAGCCATGGAGGGTGGTTGCGCAATCATGGCTGCTCCCTGTTTGGGAGTCCCATTCTGGAGGTAGTAGTGGGTCGCAGAGGTCCACAAGCAGCCACAATATAGCAGGGGCATAGATAGGGGGCAACAAGCACATGCGTCTGGGTGCTGGTTGCGGAGGGTGTGGGGGGGGGGCTTTGTTGGTGGGAGGCAGCACCAAGAAGCCAATTTGCCTAGGACAGTGGTGAGGGCAGTGAACTGAAACTTTACCTTGGTTGTGAAAGAGGTCTAATTCCCCCATTAGTGCCCCCCAGAATAAATAATGCTCCCATTAGTGCCCCAAGTAATAATATTGCTCCAAGTAGTGCTCCCCTAGAAATAATAATGCCTCCATTAGTGCCCCCAAGAATTACTAGTGCCCCCATTAGAGCCCCCCAGTAATAGCAATGCCCCCAGTGATAGTAATGCCCCCATTAGTGCCCTCCAGAATTATTAATGCCCCCATTAGTGTCCCCTTCTCTGCTTGTGCAAACAAAAACTAAAATAGAGCTCACCTCCTCCATTTGATTGCGCTGCCAACAGGACCTGTGCTCCAGCGTGATGACGTTTCGCAGGTCCTGTCCTGAGCTTCCAGTCAGCAGTGAGTGTTCACCGTGGCGCGAGCAAATGGAGGAGGTGAGTTTTTTTTCTTTTTCTTAACAGAAGTAGGGGAGGGGGCGTTAGTTAAAGGTTGTACTGATGAGCACTCCACAATGGAAGAGCTCATCATCAGCAATAGGAGAATACCGGCAATTAATATTGCTGGTAGAACAAAAATGACCGACACCAGCGGTGCACTAAGTTGCCGGCGGAGGCACAGGATCAGTTGCCATTTTCCCATATTGGATGATCTGTTATCCTCTGTAACATAAGCGGTTTGTTTTCTCTTCCGCATCTGGCAGCTGACCATCAGAGAAATGTCACAATCTGTTCCCTGAGACATAAAATGTTGGGTCGCCTGTGACTGAGCGGCATTGTGCACAGAGGGCAGAGCTAAACCAAAACGGTTGAGTATGCATGGAAGATGATAGAGGAGTCTTCTGTATTACAGGGGTATACACACTGGCATAGCTCTAGGGGGCACAGTTGTAACCAAACCTCATATAAAAACAAGGGGGGAGATTTATCAAAACTGGGGTAAAGTAGAACTGGCTTAGTTGCGCATAGCAACCAATCAGACTCCACCTTTCATTTGTCAGAGCTCCTTTGGAAAATGAAAGGTGGAATCTGATTGGTTGCTATGGGCAACTAAGCCAGTTCTACTTTACCCCAGTTTTGATAAATCTCCAATGTGTTCAATAAAGAGCCTATAGAAAACTTCCCTCCCTGAGGAACCCCCTACAGCTACCCCATCCCTACTGTAAAAGTGACAACCCCTATCCAGGCTGCAAGGACACACATCTATGTCATTCTTTATATAGTTATGAGTAGAGATAAGTGAATCAATTCTTTAGAATCAAAAATTGACCTAAAATTTAAAAAAAAAAATGGATTTGTTAGAATCAAAATTTCTTGAGATTCGATTTGGGCAAATTTAAAACAGAGAGAGCCTTAATAACTATCAATTCACAAGGTCAATTTGGACAAATTGGACCTGAAATTTATTTTTTATAAATTTGTTAATCTATAGTTGTAAGTCCTTGAGGCAAATGGAGTTTGGGATAAGAAATATCGGCCTGCCTTGTCCCAGGAACAGCGCGGCCCCCGCTCCTATTCATTTCTATGGGGCCGATGGAAATAGCTGAGCCAGCTATTTTCGCCGGCCCCATAGAAAATGAATGGAGGGTGGCTGCGTATGGGCAGTGCGCCCTCCTTCACTTGCGGGGTTCCATTCTCGATATAGGGAAATGGGAAAAAAACTGTAATGCTGCCACTGAGATTTTATGTTATAAATTAGCGACATTCATTTTTTAGCATAAATAACATGATAACTTGGTCGATAAGATTTCAGTGATACCAAATACATATAGTTTTAGTAATTTTTACGCTTTACTACTTTTGTGCAATAAAAATCATTTTGCATCGCCGCATCCCAAGACCCATAACTATTTTATTTTTCTTTCTATGGAGTTGTGTGGGTGCTTAATTTTTGCAGGACAACTTGTAGTTTTCATTGTTATTATTTGGGTGTAAATAACACTTTTTGATCGCTTGTTATTAAAGGGGTTCTGCATAGATCATCAGCATCTGGCGGGCGGGGGTCTGACATCATTCAAGTTAACAGAGCTTGGCCCCGCCCAGGCAAATTGATACTAGTCGTGACATCACTAGGCCTGCAGTAAATAATGAGAAGACTCCTGTAGGGCTGCTGCTTTCTCAAACAGCTGATCGTCGGGGGTGTCGGACCCCCGCCGGTCAGATGCTGATGATCGATCCAGAGGATAGATCATCAGTTTAAACAAAGTGCAGAACCCCTTTAAGATTATTGGTGGCGACTAAGCAAAAATTAGCAATTCTGGCATAATTTTTTTTTTTTTTACGACGTTCACCGTAGGGGATAATTTACATGATATTTGTGTAGTGCGGCTCGTTATAGACGCGATAATACCAAACGTGGAGGAGATTTTATTCTTGCAATTTTTTAAAATTGAAAAGCGTTTTTCAATGGGGAAAAAAGCATTTCTTTAATTGGAATTTTTTTATTTATTACTTTTTTTTTTACATTTTTGACCACTTATGAGTCCCAGAAGGGGACTATAACGGGTGATCCTTTGATCGCTTGAAAAATACAATGCACTATACCTATAGTGCATTGGATTTTAATATTAGTGCTATACTGACATTGACCAGCAGGCTGCACCAGAGAGGCACATCCTACTGGGGAACACTCAAAGCAAGCTTGGGGCCTACACCAGGTCCCAGCCTGCCTTTACACACATCGCACTCCGTGATCTCATTTGCAGGGTGCTGATGGGAGACAGAGGGAGTCCGCTCCCTCTGTTGCCGCTTACATGTGGTGGGCACCATTGCCGTAGCATGTAAGGGGTTAAACAGCCCAAATCGGCACTGCTGCCAGTGCGGGCTGTTAGAGCAGAGCCCCTGCTCTCTGCTGCATAGGAGACCCGTGAAAAGGTGACAGCCAAGCCTAAGGTCCCTTTGTGACTGCTATAAAAAAAATGGTATGGGTCACTAAGGGGTTAACTGATGGCAAAAAAAATTCCACTCCATAAAAAAAATATATCCTGAAAAACAGTATGGTTGTACCCTAACTATATATTTGTTTACTTTCATGATTGTTGGTGCACACATCTGACCTGAGCTGCCGCTTGGATCCGTGAACAGCATTTTCAGTCATCTGCTTTTCATCAAGCACCTGGGTACAGGAAAGCTCAGTCAGAAAAAAAACTCATTGTAGGAAATTGTTGTGGGCATGCTCTGTGACATGTGTGAGAGGGAGAGGGTGCTGCTCCTTTCCTCTATTATTAGTGATTTCATTCTGCATCTTCTCCCGCTACCTTTTTAAATAGAAGTGTTACCTTTCATGGTGATCATGCCTTCTGATGAGGAGATGACTGCTGCCCCTTGCCTCCAGTATTCACAACACAAGCTGATAAGGAACCTAAAAAAAAGCTGCTGTGTTTCAACATTTTCTGGTAGATTATGTTTATACAGTACTTCTACTGAGTTCATACAAAAATCCCGTAAGACTAAAAGACAACACTCTTTTGAGGAGCTGTTGCCTCCGAGGCATAGGAGCTATCTGGGTGGGGTGTCTCTTCTTTCCAATTAGAGATGGTAGAAGAAATAAAAGACAAATCAGCAAATTCTAGGACGAGGGGGGGAGGAGGGAGCTTGTTCTGAGATGAAGGGACATAAATGTCTGTATTCTTCCGCCTTCATTTTTCTGCTGATATGTGAACCTTCCAGAGGGACGTAGAAAACCAAATTATCTGAAGACAAGTCTACAAGAAGAAGACAATGGAGAGACTGAAGCTCAGCTCTTTCACATGTATTAACCTAGTTTCATGCAATGAGATTTTTATAGGTAGCAATCATCTCTCATGATTACACACAGGAGATGGTGGATTCGTTCTGAGGTTTTAGAAAGTAGCAGCAAATAAAAGTGTTGTCTGTTTTGGAGGATCCATGGAGAAGATGATTTTTGGAAGCTTGGCTCATCTCAGACAATGCCTCACCAATGAACCCTCATCCTTCGGCCTCGTGCACAAGAACATATTATGGCTCTGTACAACTACCGTCCGCCTCTGCCTCCTGTACCCCTCTCTATAGTTTAGATACCATGCATTGTAGTAGGTACCATAGAGGCAGCCCATGGAGCTGACCCAATGTATGGGCGAGTTCAGAAGGAAAGTCCACCGGCATATGGGACAACTTTCACAAAAAGATGAAGGGAGAAACCTGTGCGTGCCAAGGTGCAATTTTGGGTGCTTTCAGAGTCCCCTCAGTAATAACTGCTGCAGCTACAAACTATAGCTTATGGGCCACCCCAGCCACAAGCCCAAAAACACAGTGATAGCCACTGGACGGCTACAGTAAGTGCAGAGCAAACTAAATGTACTAGCATGCAAAGCCATACAAGCCACATGCCCTGCCATACAAAATAACTGCCACATATTCAACCATACAAATTGTCTGGAACATGCCCTATTCTACAAGGTACCAGCCACATTCCCTGCTATACTACATGACTGCCACATACCCAACTATATAAAGTGCCAGCCATATGCCCTGCCATACAACATGACTGCCACATACCCATCCATACAAATTGGCAGGAACATTTGAGAGCTTATTACTTGTAGTAAGTGATATGCCAAAAAGGGACACTTTGAAAGTATGGTCCAAGGGAAGGGTTAGGACTCTGGTCCTTCTTGTCCCATCGAAGGGTTGATAGCATGAAAAGCAATGGACACTCAATATGTGATTACACATACATAAGCCTGTGAATGTGATATATGCAGTTCCCCCAGAGCAGGAGCTATCTGGTTTGTTATGTAATGTGTTGTAATGTTATGTATTGTTATGTTAAGTGTAATGCCCAGTATAGTTATGTATGGATGACACACCCAGGGTTAACAACCCTGGCTCAGCCCTTGCTAGTTGCTATCTGGTGGCTGCCTCCACCCCTAGCTCTAGTCTGTATAGTGAGAGAGAGTTTATCGAGGAAGGAAGCAAAGTCCATATGCTCCATCTTCTCAGGCTCAGGAATGCTACAGAGACTAACAGATCTCTGCAAGATCCATGGAAAGAGGAGAGAAAAGGAGAACTTGGAATCTGCATGGCCAAGTATAGGAGTAAATAAGGTAAAATCTATTACAGCCATTCAAACTTTGCTGCAGTGAGGGATATTGTTAAGGCACCTTTCACACTTGGATAGGTCCTGGCCAGACGTGCCTTCGGAACCCTGTATCCCGCAGTGGACACTACAGCCATTATTACCAAGGTACTGTTGTCATCCATAGACTCTACTGAGGGAGACTTTAGCCAGATAGAGAAGAACGAGGGCCATAACGCCCATCCTTGCCTAAATCCATACATCGCTATCTGGGAGAAAATGCCACTATGTACATTTAAAATGGTGTCTGCTATATTTGGAGGTACTGCAACTTCCATTTTGGACTTAAGTAAAGCGAGGCGATTATTCTTCTACCACTGGCCTGGTTTTCTGCCCTGCCCTGCACCCATACAGACAGTTAAAATCACGGGAAACCCAACTACCATAAGAAAGGAGCCGGAGGACCAGGGTGTGCCCGGGGGGAAGAAAGGGTGCCCCCTCCTTTCACTGTACGGTCCTAGGGAGCAACACCATGAGGATTGCCACTGTGACTAAATGTAACAGCCAGAGCCACTACCACTCCCATCCACTCTCATCGCCGCTAATTTACCCCAGTATAAGTTTGTCGGGTGATCGAGAGCAGGTTTCAGGGGCAATGATCAGGGAAATGATCGTTCATGGAAACGTTCATTCCTGATCATTGTTGTCCCATATAAAAGGTCCCTAAAAGTACAGTGACCCTAAAGGATCAATTCATTTCATAGGGAAAGAAATTCATCTGTTAGTTAAAGGGGTTGTCTGGGTTCAGAGCTGAACCCGGACATATCCCCGTTTTCACCCAGGCAGGCCCTCTGACATGAGCATCGGAGCATTTCGAAGGATTTTCCTGGATATTCGGTGATGTACCAGGCTCGCCACGGGTAAAGCTAGGCAGAGGCTACCGCCTAGCAGTGAGCCCAGTGATGTCACCAACACTGATGGGCGGGTTTTAGCATTTCGCTAGCCTGTATTTTGGCTAGGGCAGCGCTAAAGCCCGCCCATCAGTGCCGGTGACATCACCATGAACACTGCTAGGCGGAAGCCTCTGCCTAGCAGTGTAAAAAATATAAACAAACAGGGCAAGGGAAAGCATCGGGACATGAAATGCTCTGATGCTCATATCAGGGGGCCAGTCTGGGTGATAATGGGGATATGTTCCGATTCAGCTCTGAACCCGGACAACCCCTTTAAGCACTATAAATCTCAGCTTAGGGAGAAGGGGATTGTACCTTGAACACATCTAAACATCCAAGCTTCCTGTTGATTGTGAGTCGGCAAATGGCTACATTTTCTAAACATAAACCTTAAGCATTGTTCATACATATTTATTTGGCAGAAGGGCTTGCAATCTACAGTATCTTCAAACTGATTGCTGCTGTTTTTCCTCCCTAGGGTATGACAAATGGATGGAATTGCTTCTGGCAGGACTACTGTACACCCTGGATATCTGCACAGAGACGCTCTCGACTGCTGATGGTCTTCTGCACTAATCCATTAATTTCCAGCAGGCGGATATAATAACCTGCTGTCCAATCAGTCTCTCCATATATTCTGATTGCATTGATTACATTTCCTGTTAAATATATTATGCCGGCAAATGCATGATGGTCTGCATAGTCTTTTCTGACAGACGCAGATAATGGATACTGTAAGAAGGAACAAGGAGCCGTCTTTGACGGAAGATACGTGTCACCGAGGTTCCTGGCCTCGGTGAGGTAAGAACCGGGTTTTTTCCTGAAGTGTCAGGTCTGTAGTGCAATCTGACACTTCAACTGTTAGAATGGCTGTAAAGCCAATCCGGGCCGGTTCTTATTGGGAGCAGCCAAAGAGCAGGGTGGGTGGCTGTTCCCCACGGTTCCAGGCCGGGTTTTGGCTGGAATATAAAAAACCTAGCCAGCATGTTCAGGGGGTGGATTATCCTCCATGACAGAGGAGCTGAGGAGTCTGTGGTTTGAGACACTGAGGCATCTGTTTGTGTGAGCCATAGGCTGGGGAAACAGGCCACTAAAGACTGCTGCGGACTCTGGGTGAAAATCATCTGCTGACCAGGTGACGTCTTTTTGCACTGTGAACTTTGTGTGGTGTGAACAGGCACCAAGACTGAACACTTTCTTTTGGCTTGTTTTCTTGCTATGTGTGAATAAACACTGAACTTTGATTTAAACCTTGTTTTTGCCTCTGTACTGCGTCCGCTTACCCTGCCTACCAAAGCGAATCCCCACATTTGGTGTCGGATGCGGGCAAACGCAGTGAGGCAGGCCTGAAGGCCGAAAAGTTTTTGTTTATCCGGGCACAAGTGCATGTCCTACATTAAGCCGGCAAGGTTGCGACCCATATCCCCTGACAAAATGGAGGCGGTCGTGAAGGCCCTCGTGGAGGCTAACTTGCAGCAGCGGGAGGCTAACAAGCAGCAACAAGAAACGAACCAGCTGCTATTGCAACATGTGATGGCGTTGCAGGCGTCAGGAGCGTCCCAGAATGTCCACGATGCCCGGAAAGCTGTCCGCGCGGCGATTCCGAAGATGACCCCCTCGGATGACGTCGAGACCTATCTGGCGGTCTTCGAAAAAGTGGCCGTGAGGGAAAAGTTACCCCGAGACCAGTGGGCTGAGGTCGTTGCTCCGTTCCTGGCGTCCGGTCCCCAGCAAGTATTGTTTGATCTCCCCGATGATCAGGCGGCCGACTACCCGACAGTAAAAGGTGAGATCCTGGCGAGACTCGGGGTGAATGTATTGGTCCGGGCCCAGAGGGTGCATCAGTGGGAATTTAACCCGGCTGAACCCGCTAGACCACAATATTATGATCTGCTGCACCGTTTGCAAAAATAGCTGCAGCCGGAGATGTTGACTTCCGCTGCTATGTTGGATCGGCTGTTGGCGGATGTGTTTTGGAGGGCTTTGCCGTACCCTCTCCAGCACTGGATCGGCCAGGTGTCTCAAAATAATGCCCTGGAGATGGTCGACCTGGTGGAGCGCTATGAGGCCACCAGAAATCTACAGGGGGGTTCTTTTGGGAGGGGGCCAGTCAAACCCCGGAAAACTCCACCCCAGACCCGGCGGCCGGTGCCAGCTAGACCCGCCCGGGATGTACCCCCTGCTGACCCAAACCCGGTGGTCTGCTGGCGTTGTCAGGAGCCTGGACACATAAGGGCGGACTGTCCCCATCGGGGGGAACCCATGGACACCAACTATGGCTTCCGCCACTCATTATATGCCGGGATGTTGTGTGCCACAGGAACTTCAGAGACTATGGACAATAGCCACCTGTGCCAGGTGGAAGTGGGGGGCACTCTGGCGGTGGCTCTGCTGGATTCAGGGAGCCTGGTGTCCCTGGTAAGAGCTGCCCTGGTGCGGCCGGCTGAGTATACTGGCCGAAGAGTCGGTGTTGTTTGCATACATGGGGACTTAAAGGACTATCCCACCGCCCTGGTCTCTCTGTCAATGGTGGCCGGCAGGTGGATGCATGAGGTGGCCGTCGCCACAAAGCTACCATATGAATTGATCATTGGGAGAGACTTCCCCGGGTTCCCGGCACTCTGGCCGGATACGAAAGTTACCCGGGAGACAGATGTACCCCTAGCAGAGTGGCCTGACTCAGGGGGGAGGCCAGAACCTTGGGAACCTGAGTCAGAAGGACCAGCAGTAGGGGTGACCGCCACTTCGGTGGAAGAGGGGGAGACAACCCCGTTAAGTGTGATGGTGGGAGACGTAGAGGATTTGCCGCCGGGTCCTGAGCTGGCAGACCTCAATGTCTCTAGGGATAATTTCGGTACAGCACAACACCAGGATCCGACTCTATCTCGAGCCTGGGAAAATGTGGTAGTAGTTGAGGGTGAGCCGCAACAACCGGGGGCCGAATCTATGTTCCCCCGTTTTGTGGTTCAACAGGAGATGCTGTACCGGGTAAATAAACTACGGGGTGAACATATTGAACAGCTGGTGGTGCCCCAGGCATATCGCAAGCTCGTGTTGAAATTAGCCCACCAACATGTTCTTGGGGGACACCTGGGCCAGCAGAAAACGCAGGACCGGATTTTACAGCGGTTTTACTGGCCCAGTGTGTTCAGAGAGGTAGAAGAGTTTTGCAAGTCTTGCCCAACCTGCCAGATAACCAGCCCCCAGCCACATTTCCGTAGTCCTCTGGTCCCTCTCCCGATTATTGAGGTTCCCTTCGAGCGGATCGCTATGGATCTTGTAGGCCCAGTACCGAAGTCAGCTAGAGGGCACCAGCACATCCTGGTCATCCTCGACTACGCCACTCGGTACCCGGAGGCGGTGCCACTGCGTCATACGTCAGCCAAACTCATAGCTAAGGAGTTAATGGAAATGTTTTCTAGAGTGGGTCTGCCTAAGGAGGTTCTAACTGACCAAGGGACCCCATTTATGTCCAAGGTCATGAGAGAACTCTGTAAGTTGCTCCAAATAAAACAGTTACGGACATCCGTGTATCATCCGCAAACGGATGGCCTGGTAGAGAGGTTTAACCAGACGTTAAAAAATATGCTGAAAAGAGTGGTGTCTAAGGATGGGAGGGACTGGGACCTTCTTCTGCCCTATCTCATGTTCGCAGTGCGAGAAGTGCCCCAGGCCTCTACTGGGTTCTCGCCCTTCGAACTACTATACGGCAGACACCTTCGTGGTTTATTAGACGTCGCCAAAGAGGCGTGGGAACAACAAACCACACCGCACAAAAGTGTAGTTGAGTATGTCACCCAGATGCAGGGACGGATGGAAACAGTGTTACCTCTGGTTAGGGAGCATATGGAGGCAGCGCAGCGAGCCCAGAGTAGGGTCTATAATCGGCAGGCTCGGGTCCGAAACTTTAACCCGGGTGATCGGGTGTTGGTTCTGGTACCAACGGTAGATAGTAAGTTCCTAGCTAGGTGGCAGGGGCCCTACGAGGTACTAGAAAAAATTGGACCAGTAGATTGCAAAGTACACCAGCCAGGGAGGCGAAAGCCGAAGCAGGTGTACCATGTGAATCTGCTCAAGCCGTGGAAGGAAAGGGAAACCTGTACGGAAGACAGCCCACGACCAGGGTTCCTAGGGGAAGCGGTTTTGGCCCCTCAGTCTGAAGCAGGGGAAGCGGCTGTCACAGTGAAAATTGCTGACAGCCTCTCCTCTAAACAGGCTCAGGAAGCCAGGGAGTTCATTAGTCGGAATACGGATGTGTTCTCAGACCTCCCTGGACGCACGTCCGTAATCCGGCATGACATTGTCACTGAGCCTCAGCGAAAGTCCGGTTAAAACCGTACCGGGTACCCGAGGCTAGGCGACAAGCCATCACGGAGGAAGTGCAGCTAATGCTCCAGCTGGGTGTCATCGAGGAGTCAAAAAGTGAGTGGGCCAGTCCGATAGTATTAATACCCAAGCCAGACGGGACATTGCGGTTTTGTAATGACTTCCGCAAACTTAATGAGGTGTCCAAGTTTGACGCGTATCCCATGCCCCGAGTGGATGAGCTTATTGAAAAGTTGGGCCAAGCCCGGTATTTTTCTGTGTTGGACCTCACCAAAGGGTACTGGCAGGTACCCTTGACTGAGGCTGCCAAAGAAAAAACGGCTTTCGTCACGCCAGAGGGGCTGTATCAGTACAAGGTATTACCCTTTGGTCTACATGGCGCTCCCGCCACGTTTCAAAGGTTAATGGATATTGTACTCCGTCCACATCGTCGATACGCTTCAGCGTACCTGGACGATATCGTTGTCCATAGCACCGACTGGGAAAGTCACTTACCTAAAGTCCAGGCTGTAGTGGACTCCCTTAGGAAGGCTGGCTTAACCGCTAACCCAAAAAAGTGCTCGATAGGGTTAGAAGAGACCAAGTACCTGGGGTATGTCATTGGGCGCGGAGTGATCAAACCTCAGGTGAACAAAATTGAGGCAATTAGGAATTGGCCCCGACCTGTCTCTACTCGGCAAGTAAAGTCGTTCCTGGGTATGGTGGGGTACTATATGAGGTTTGTCCCCAATTTTGCTACAGTCGCCGCACCATTGACAGGCCTTTTGAAGGGACGCAAGTCAGTGACGGTCCACTGGAATGAGCAGGCGGAAAAGGCTTTCTCCGCTTTGAAGTCGGCCCTGTGTGGGTCCCCGGTTTTGGTGACGCCCGACTTCAAAAGGGAGTTTATAGTGCAGACCGATGCCTCCGAGGTAGGTCTCGGTGCTGTACTATCTCAAGATATTGACGGGGAGGAGCATCCCGTTGTCTTCCTCAGCCGGAAGCTCACCCCAGCCGAGACTAGGTACAGTATAGTGGAGAGAGAGTGCCTGGCCATCAAGTGGGCACTCGAGTCTCTCCGCTACTACCTTTTGGGGAGAAGGTTCCGTCTGGTGACCGACCACTCCCCTTTGAAATGGATGAGCCAGGCCAAAGAGAGGAATGCTCGGGTCACCAGGTGGTTCTTATCTTTGCAAAATTTTAAGTTTTCCGTGGAACACAGGGCAGGCAGGTTACAGGGAAACGCGGATGCCCTATCCCGCGTACACTGTCTGGCAAGTGTTCACCCCCTCAGGGTTGAACAAAGGGGGGAGGTATGTAAGAAGGAACAAGGAGCCGTCTTTGACGGAAGATACGTGTCACCGAGGTTCCTGGCCTCGGTGAGGTAAGAACCGGGTTTTTTCCTGAAGTGTCAGGTCTGTAGTGCAATCTGACACTTCAACTGTTAGAATGGCTGTAAAGCCAATCCGGGCCGGTTCTTATTGGGAGCAGCCAAAGAGCAGGGTGGGTGGCTGTTCCCCACGGTTCCAGGCCGGGTTTTGGCTGGAATATAAAAAACCCAGCCAGCATGTTCAGGTGGTGGATTATCCTCCATGACAGAGGAGCTGAGGAGTCTGTGGTTTGAGACACTGAGGCATCTGTTTGTGTGAGCCATAGGCTGGGGAAACAGGCCACTAAAGACTGCTGCGGACTCTGGGTGAAAATCATCTGCTGACCAGGTGACGTCTTTTTGCACTGTGAACTTTGTGTGGTGTGAACAGGCACCAAAACGGAACACTTTCTTTTGGCTTGTTTTCTTGCTATGTGTGAATAAACACTGAACTTTGATTTAAACCTTGTTTTTGCCTCTGTACTGCGTCCGCTTACCCTGCCTACCAAAGCGAATCCCCACAATACACATTCAGGATCGATTGAATAGATTCATATCAGATTATCCAGCAAAACTATAGATCCATAGTCTCCCCATAGAAGTCAATGTAACTGCTATAGGACGTATATGGATCTGTAATACTTATTGTTTTGGCTGACTGATCACTGCCAAGTATATAAGATTTCAGGCAAATTTTTTAAAATGTTCTCACTCTTAGGGCTCATTCACACGACCGTATGGAGGACCACAAATAGCTGTCCGCAAAACGTGTTCATTGGCCGGGTTCAGAGCTGAACCCGGACATATCCCCGTTTTCACCCAGGCAGGCCCTCTGACATGAGCATCGGAGCATTTCGAACTCTGCATCGCGGATGCGGACCCATTGACTTGAATGAGTCCACAAGCCACAAGATATGACAAAAGATAGGACATGTCCTATCTTTTGCGGTACAGAGGCACGGACACGAAAGCCCATGGAAGTGCTTTCAAATGTTTTCGTGGTCTTCCGATCTGGCGCCCCCCCCACCCCACACCTTCCTCGCAGCTCACTTGGCCCTGGTCCCGTCTGGAGCAGCTGGCTTCTCCTCTGTGTGGTCCTGGTATCTTCTCTCTGCTTCAGACAATAGCTGGTTTGGGGACCGTATTTTTCGCCCTCTAAGACGCACCAGCCCAAAAGACGCACATAGGTTTTAGAGGAGGATAATAAGAAAAAAAATATTTTCCATTGCACCTCAGCTCAGACCCCCAATATTAATCAGACCTCAGATCATACCCCCAATGCCTCAGATCAGCCCCCCATGTCAGCCATCAGTCCCCCATGTCAGCCATCATGCCCCCATGTCAGCCATCATGCCCCCATGTCAGGCATCATGCCCCCCATGTCAGCCATCAGTCCCCCATGTCAGCCATCATGCCCCCCATGTCAGCCATCATGCCCCCATGTCAGCCATCATGCCCCCATGTCAGGCATCAGACCCTATGTCAGCCATCATGCCCCCCATGTCAGCCATCAGTCCCCCATGTCAGCCATCATGCCCCCATGTCAGCCATCATGCCCCCATGTCAGCCATCAGTCCCCCATGTCAGCCATCATGCCCCCATGTCAGCCATCAGTCCCCCATGTCAGCCATCATGCCCCCCCATGTCAGCCATCATGCCCCCATGTCAGCCATCATGCCCCCATGTCAGCCATCATGCCCCCATGTCAGGCATCAGACCCTATGTCAGCCATCATGTTCCCATGTCAGCCATCATGTTCCCATGTCAGCCATCATGCCCCCATGTCAGCCATCATGCCCCCATGTCAGGCATCAGTCCCATGTCAGCCATCATGCCCCCATGTCAGCCATCATGCCCCCATGTCAGCCATCATGCCCCCATGTCAGCCATCAGCCCCCATGTCAGCCATCATGCCCCCATGTCAGCCATCATGCCCCCATGTCAGCCATCATGCCCCCATGTCAGGCATCATGCCCCCCATGTCAGCCATCATGCCCCCATGTCAGGCATCATGCCCCCATGTCAGCCATTATTCCCCCATGTCAGGCATCATGCCCCCATGTCAGCCATTATTCCCCCATGTCAGGCATCATGCCCCCATTTCAGCCATCATGCCCCCATTTCAGCCATCATGCCCCCATGTCAGCCATCATGCCCCCATGTCAGCCATCATGCCCCCATGTCAGCCATCATGCCCCCATGTCAGCCATCATGCCCCCATGTCAGGCATCAGACCCTATGTCAGCCATCATGTTCCCATGTCAGCCATCATGCCCCCATGTCAGCCATCATGCCCCCATGTCAGGCATCAGTCCCATGTCAGCCATCATGCCCCCCAGTGCAGTTTCTAGGTAAAATTTCTCTCAGGGCGAGTGTCAAAAAAACTCCCCCGCCCCCCCCCCCCCCCCCCCCGGGTACGTCACGCAGTGCGTGAGGTACAGTGAGTGAGCGCCGCCGCCCGCACTGCCTGCCTGTGGGGGGACATTATTTTTAATAAGGATCACTATGGACATTATTTAGAATGGAGGCTGCTGTGGAGTGGATGTCATTATAACTGTATAATGTCTGATAGGCCTAGTCCTGAGTTATATTACCCTGCCCTGTATAATAATGTACCCTGATACCCCTTAGTTATATTACTCCAGCGGGGTAATATAACTAAGGGGTATCAGGGATGGGTACATTATTATACAGGGCATGGGCAGGGTAATATAACTCAGGACTAGGCCTATCAGACATCATACAGTTATAATGAGTAATGACACCAACAGCAGCCTCCATTCTAAATAATGTCCATAGTGATCCTTATTAAACTTAATGTCCCCCACAGTGACAGTGGCCCCCATTTTCATGTCTCCCACAGTGGCCCCCCCATTGTAATTAATTCCCCCCATTGTAATTAATGCCCCCCCCCCCCATTGTAATAACCCCCATCCCCCCATTGTAATTAATGCCCCCCCAGACCATCACTCGCCTCACAGCAGGCATCAGCACTGCTCAGGGGCTCAGGGCGGGCGGTAACAGGCAGGCAGTGCGGCGCTCACTCACTCACTGTATGTCACGCGCCTGCGCCGCCTAGTGGGAGGATCAGGCGCGTGACGTCAGTAAGTCTGACCAGGGCCGGTGCAAGGATTTTTGCCGCCCTAGGCAAGATAAAAATTGGCACCCCCGCCCCCCCCTTATCAGATCTGGAATTGCGGACCCGGATCCGCAATTCCGAACCTGAAAAAAAATAGTACATGTCCTATTCTTGTCCCCAATAACGGACAAGAATAGGCATATTCTCTTAGTGCCGGCAATGTGCGGTCCGCAAAATGTAGTATTAATAACTAAACAATTAAATAATACACATATTGCATTGTCTACTTACCACCCGGACAATTAGATGATCTGGTCTCTGGCTGCAGTCTGGCTCTGCGGACTCCCTTGTCACTCTCTTCTCCCCCCCTCCCTTGTCACTCTCTTCTCCCCCCCTCCCTTGTCACTCTCTTCTCCCCCCCCTCCCTTGTCACTCTCTTCTCCCCCCCCCTTGTCACTCTTCTCCCCCCCCCCTTGTCACTCTTCTCCCCCCCCCCTTTGTCACTCTCTCTCTCCCCCCTTGTCACTCTCATTCTACTCCCCCCACCCCCCTTGTCACTCTCATTCTACTACTCCCCCCCCCCCCTCCCTTGTCACTCTCATTCTACTACTCCCCCCCCTCCCTTGTCACTCTCATTCTACTACTCCCCCCCCTCCCTTGTCACTCTCATTCTACTACTCCCCCCCCCCCTCCCTTGTCACTCTCATTCTACTACTCCCCCCCCCCCTCCCTTGTCACTCTCATTCTACTACTCCCCCCCCCCTCCCTTGTCACTCTCATTCTACTACTCCCCCCCCCTCCCTTGTCACTCTCATTCTACTACTCCCCCCCCTCCCTTGTCACTCTCAGTCTCATTCTACTCCCCCTTGTCAATGTTGTCACCTCTAATGTAGCGTGGCCGAGCTCTGTTCGCTCCGCGGTACAGGAGCTTTTGTTTCCTGTACCCAGTTGACAGGAAGTGCTCACTTAGTGTGCACTTCCTTTCAGTCCGGCCGGGTACAAGAAACAAATGCTCCTGTACCCCGGGCCAGACCGAACAGAGCTCGGCCACGCTACACTAACAACTCAGCAGTCTGCAGCGCAGGCAGGCTGCGCAGCACTGAGCCGGCCGCTCAGGAGGCTCAGCATGAGGGGCGCCGCCGGCCGGCCGCCCGATCCTTTAACAAATTTTTTATTTTATTTTTTACCTCAAGGGCGCCCCCTGCTTCTGACAGCGCCCCGGGCGGCCGCCCGTCCCGCCCGCCCCTAGAAACGGCCCTGATGCCCCCATGTCAGCCATCATGCCCCCATGTCAGCCATCAGCCCCCATGTCAGCCATCATGCCCCCATGTCAGCCATCATGCCCCCATGTCAGCCATCATGCCCCCATGTCAGCCATCATGCCCCCATGTCAGGCATCATGCCCCCCATGTCAGCCATCATGCCCCCATGTCAGCCATCATGCCCCCATGTCAGCCATCATGCCCCCATGTCAGGCATCATGCCCCCCATGTCAGCCATCATGCCCCCATGTCAGGCATCATGCCCCCATGTCAGCCATTATTCCCCCATTTCAGCCATCATGCCCCCATGTCAGCCATCATGCCCCCATGTCAGGCATCATGCCCCCATGTCAGCCATCATGCCCCCATGTCAGCCATCAGCCCCCATGTCAGCCATCATGCCCCCATGTCAGCCATCATGCCCCCATGTCAGCCATCATGCCCCCATGTCAGCCATCATGCCCCCATGTCAGCCATCATGCCCCCATGTCAGCCATCATGCCCCCATGTCAGCCATCATGCCCCCATGTCAGCCATCATGCCCCCATGTCATCCATCATGCCCCCATGTCATCCATCATGCCCCCATGTCACCCATCAGCGCAAATAAAATAAAATAAATAACTTACCTCTGCTGCACCTGGACGCCGCTGCTCCTCACCACCAGCTCTCTCTCTCTTTTTAGGCTACTTTCACACTTGCGTTCGGTGCGGATCCGTCTGGTATCTGCACAGACGGATCCGCACCTATAATGCAAACGCTTAGATCCGTTCAGAACGGATCCGTTTGCATTACCATGAACAAAAAAAAAAAAAAAAAAAAAACTTTTTTTTTTTTGTTTGTTCATGATAGTGCAAACGGATCCGTTTTGATTTTACATTGAAAGCCAATGGGGGACGGATCCGTTTGAAAATTGAGCCATACTGTGTCAACTTCAAACGGATCCGTCCCCATTGACTTAGGCTACTTTCACACTAGCGTTCGGGCGGATCCGTTCTGAACGGATCCGCTCATAATAATGCAGACGGAGGCTCCGTTCAGAACGGATCCGTCTGCATTATTTTTAGCATAGAACAGCTAAGTGTGAAAATAGCCTAGTACGGATCCGTCCAGACTTTCAATGTAAAGTCAATGGGGGACGGATCCGCTTGAAGATTGAGCCACATTGTGGCATCTTCAAACGGATCCGTCCCCATTGACTTACATTGAAAGTCTGGACGGATCCGCACGGATCCGCACGCCTCCGAACGGCCAGGCGGACACCCGAACGCTGCAAGCAGCGTTCAGCTGTCCGCCTGTCCGTGCGGAGGCGAGCGGAGCGGAGGCTGAACGCCGCCAGACTGATGCAGTCTGAGCGGATCCGCCTCCATTCAGACTGCATCAGGGCTGGACGGCTGCGTTCGGGTCCGCTCGTGAGCTCCTTCAAACGGAGCTCACGAACGGAAACCCGAACGCTAGTGTGAAAGTAGCCTTACATTGTAAGTCTGGACGGATCCGTTTGCCTCCGCACGGCCAGGCGGACACCCGAACGCTGCAAGCAGCGTTCAGGTGTCCGCCTGCTGAGCGGAGCGGAGGACAAACGGTGCCAGACTGATGCATTCTGAGCGGATCCGCATCCACTCAGAATGCATTAGGGCTGGACGGATCCGTTCGGGGCCGCTTGTGAGAGCCTTCAAACGGAACTCACAAGCGGAGCCCCGAACGCAAGTGTGAAAGAAGCCTTAGGCTACTTTCACACTTGCGCTTGATCGGATCCGTTCTGAACGGATCCGATCATATTAATGCAGACGGAGGTTCCGTTCAGTACGGATCCGTCTGCATTAATAACTTTAAAAAATTTCGCAAGTGCGCAAGTAGCCTGCGCGGATCCGTTCAGACTTTCAATGTAAAGTCAATGGGGGACGGATCCGCTTGAAGATTGAGCCATATGGTGACATCTTCAAGCGGATCCGTTCCCATTGACTTACATTGTAAGTCTGAACGGATCCGCACGCCTCCGCACGGCCAGGCGGACACCCGAACGCTGCAAGCAGCGTTCAGCTGTCCGCCTGTCCGTGCGGAGGCGAGCGGAGCGGAGGCTGAACGCCGCCAGACTGATGCAGTCTGAGCGGATCCGCATCCATTCAGACTGCATCAGGGCTGGACGGCTGCGTTCGGGTCCGCTCGTGAGCCCCTTCAAACGGAGCTCACGAGCGGACCGACGAACGCTAGTGTGAAAGTAGCCTTACTGGTTCTCGGCTGTCAGCTGTGAAGGCTGTGCACAGTGAGGTCACATGGTGCGCAGCCCTGCACAGCAGATAGCCGAGCAGAGGACCAGGAAGCGGTGAGTACAGATCCTTCATCGCTTCCCGATCCTCCGGTACTAATGAAGCGCTTCCAAAATGGAAGCGCTTCATTAGTATTCGCCCCATAAGACCCAGGGGCAAAAAATACAGGGTATTAAAAAAAACAGAAGTGTTTTTGTAGATCCATGACGGATCCATCAAAAACGCAAGTGTGAAAGTAGCCTTAGGCCCCTTGCAGTCGAGCGTGTCCGGATAAGGTCCTGATGCGTTGTGGCAAACCCGCGCAAGTAGGTACACAATTGCAGTCAGTTTTGACTGCGATTACGTTCCGTTGTTCAGTTTTTATCGCGCTGGCGCAATGTGTTTTGCACGCGCGTGATAAAAAATGAATGTGGTACCCAGACCCGAACCCGGACTTCTTCACAGAAGTTCGGGTTTGGGTTAGGTGTTGTGTAGATTGTATTATTTCCCCTTATAACATGGTTATAAGGGAAAATAATAGCATTCTGAATACAGAATGCATAGTACAATAGTGCTGGAGGGGTTAAAAAAATAAAATAAATAATTTAACTCACCTTAATCTACTTGTTTGCGCAGGTGGCCGGTTGTTCCTCCTACTGGTAAGTGAAAGGTCTGTGCTATAAGCAATGCGCCGCATAGTCCTGTCACTTACCAGTAGGAGGAGCGCCCGGCCGGCCAGACAGCGCAGGTAAGTATAATGCTTCTAAAATTGCTAAGTAACCATGGCAGCCAGGACTGCAGTAGCGCCGTGGTTGCCATGGTTACCAATCGGAGCCTTAGCGATTAAACTGGGACTCCGATCAGAACTCTCCGCTGCCACCAACTGGGGCCATAATATATCTATCGGGCACAACTGGGGCCATAATATATCTATGGGGGCACAACTGGGACCGTAATATATGTATGGGGGCACAGCTGGGGCCATAATATATGTATAGGGACACATCTGGGGTCATAGTATCTGTATGAGGGCACAACTGGGGCCATAATATATGTATGGGGGCACAACTGGGGCCATAATATATGTATAGGGACACATCTGGGGTCATAGTATCTGTATGAGGGCACAACTGGGGCCATAATATATGTATGAGGGCACAACTGGGGCCATAATATAAAGATGGGGGCACAACCGGGGCCATAGTATATGGGGCGGTTTAATTAGGGGGGGAGAGGGGAGGCCGCACTGGCCACCAATGAATGTAATACAGGGGAGGGAGGGAGGGGGGTCTGGCCCCTGCTGCCTGGCAGCACCTGATCAGGGGGCTGAGAGCCGCACAATTAACCCCTCAGGTGTGGCACCTGAGGGGTTAATTGTGCGGATCACAACCCCCTGTAAGAGATCGGGTGCTGCCGGGCAGCAGGGGGCAGTCATGTACACAGTTCTTAGTATATTCTAACTTGAAGCGTCCCCATCACTATGGGAACGCCTCTGTGTTAGAATATACTGTCGGATCTGAGTTTTCACGATGTAACTCAAATCCGATGGTATATTCTAACATAGAGGCGTTCCCATGGTGATGGGGACGCTTCAAGTTAGAATATATTGAGAACTGTGTACATGACTGCCCCCTGCTGCCCGGCAGCACCCGATCTCTTACAGGGGGTTGTGATCCGCACAATTAACCCCTCAGGTGCCGTACCTGAGGGGTTAATTGTGCGTAACATAGCCCCCTGTAAGATATCAGGTGCTGCCAGGCAGGAGGGGGCAGACCCCCTCATTCCCTCCCCAGTTTTAAATTCATTGGTGGCCAGTGCGGCCTCCCCTCTCTTCCCCTCCAAATTAAAATCACCCCTCCCATATACTATGGCCCCGGTTGCAGGGCCGGACTGGCCTACCGGGATACCGGGAAAATTCCCGTTAGGCCAGTAGCTCTGACTGCCGCACGGCCGGCTGTGCCGACAGCGAGGTGGCTGAGGCTCCTTGGCCGGTGCAGTAACAGAGGAGACCATTCCCCCCATCAGCACGGCTGTCTGGCACGGACATTGCCCGGAGCCTGACTCCTCCCACACATGTGACTGATCACGTGATCATGACATCACACAAGGTCCTTTAGCCTGGTAGCTGCTGCTTGTGTGGAGCTGTCATCAGGCTGTTCAGCGCTGTCAGGTAGGAGGCTGACGAGGTCTTGAGGTCTAGTAGCCACACTGATGCTTCTAATGAAAATACTTCAATAGCAGCATCGAGGATGCACAGTCTCAGGCTAGAGGCACAATTATATAATCAAATGATCAGCCACATTCAGCAGTCCTGCCATACTGACAATGCCAAATCCAACCTGAGAGATCAAACTTTTGGCAGACAACAGTTTTCTATCATTGATCACAAATGATCCTGATCACATATAAATTCTCAACCCTAGCCAGCCAAAATTATCAACAGCTTTAAAAGATTGATGACTGGGCCCGGTGTTCTGCCAGATTGCTATACCTGGCAGAATGCTATACCCGGAAGTGACGCGGCCGCATCGGGATCAGCTAGAGGAGGGTGTGTGTGGATCTGCGCAAGCGCAGATCCACTGGATTCGTAAAAATAATTGCACCGCCGTGGGCAGGGCCGTTTGAAGGAATTTGGGGGCCCCAAGCAAAATAGACATGGAGGCCCCCCCTCCACACCTTACGCACGCAAAGCCTACAGAAACCACAGTATAGCCATACAGTTTAAGTTCACTCACACTTTATATAAATAAAAAAGGAGGTTTACAGTGCAAATACTGCTGTTGCATTTAATGTGCATGAAATTTGAACAGTGCCATCCACAGATCCCCCTCCCCTAAACAGTGCCATCCACAGATCCCCCTCCCCTAAAAAGTGCCATCCACAGGTCCCCCTCCCCTAAAAAGTGCCATCCACAGATCCCCCCTAAACAGTGCCATCCACAGATCCCCCCTAAACAGTGCCATCCACAGATCCCCCCTAAACAGTGCCATCCACAGATCTCCCCTAAACAGTGCCATCCACAGATCTCCCCCCTAAACAGTGCCATCCACAGATCTCCCCCCTAAACGGTGCCATCCACAGATCCCCCCCTAAACAGCGCCATCCACAGATCCCCCCTAAACAATGCCATCCACAGATCCCCCCTAAACAGTGACTTCCACAGATCCCCCCCTCCCCTAAACAGTGCCATGATGGCACTGTTTAGGGGAGGGGGGATCTGTGGATGGCACTGTTTAGGGGGGATCTGTGGATGGCACTGTTTAGGGGGATCTGTGGATGGCACTGTTTAGGGGGGATCTGTGGATGGCACTGTTTAGGGGGGAGATCTGTGGGTGGCACTGTTTAGGGGAGGGGGGGATCTGTGGATGGCACTGTTTAGGGGGGATCTGTGGATGGCACTGTTTAGGGGGGATCTGTGGATGGCACTGTTTAGGGGGGATCTGTGGATGGCGCTGTTTAGGGGGGAGATCTGTGGGTGGCACTGTTTAGGAGAGGGGGGATCTGTGGATGGCACTGTAGGGGGATCTGTGGATGGCACTGTTTAGGGGAGGGGGGGATCTGTGGATGGCACTGTAGGGGGATCTGTGGATGGCACTGTTTAGGGGAGGGGGGATCTGTGGATGGCACTGTAGGGGGATCTGTACTGCCTGCTATTACCGGAGCTAAGACAAAGTAAGATATCCAAATAATCCAAGTAAAGAGCTCAGCAATGAGCAATGATTAAAGTTAAAGTAGTTACTGATTTGTTTATAAATATACTGCTGTGAGCGGCGTGGCCCTGTATATTCTAACCCCCAGGCAAGCGTCCCCGTCACCATGGGAACGTCTGGGGGTTAGAATATACCATTGGATTTGAGTTTTTACGATCTCACTGAGCTCGTAAAACTCAGATCCGATGGTATATTCTAACCCGCAGGCAAGCGTCCCCGTCACCATGGGACCGCCTGGGGGTTAGAATATACCATTGGATCTTCTGAGTTACTCAGCTCTGCTTGGCCCCAACCAGCTCGGGGCCCCAAGCAATTGCTTGTTTTGCCTGTTGGGTAGCGACAGGCCTGGCCGTGGGAGAAGCACCTACTTCATTTGCATGCGCAAAACTGTATACCGCGCGTGCGCACTCAGGGGTAGGTAGATTTTTCAGTGCAAAATGTTCTATCAGATCTCCCTACCCCTGAGTGCGCATGCGCGGACACATTATCTGGAGCAGTTCAGCCTCACCACATAGCAGAGGTGATTGCAGGATATTGGGGTGGTGGGATCACCACATAGCAGAGCTGAGTGCGCACGTGCGGAGTACGGTTTTGCGCATGCAAATGAAGTAGGTGCTTCTCCCGCGGTGGTGCAATTATTTTTACGAATCCACACACGCCCTCCTCCAACTGATTCCGGTGCGGCCTCGTCACTTCCGGTGCGGCTGCGTCACTTCCGGGTATAGCATTCTGCTAAGGTATAGGAATCTGGCAGAATACCGGCTGTGTCAGGGCTGTAGGAACCGGCAGCGCTGTATGTTTGTGCGTTATGTAGCAGAGGCTCAGACACGCTGCATCTTGCTTGCATAATGCGTTTATAGTGACTTCATGAATCTTACAGTGCCAATCCGTGTGGAGTCCGCTCAGCCAATCACCGGCTATAGCGGGACAGCGCTGAGTGGTCCACCACTGTCTGCCAAGACAAATACGGGCCCCATTCTGGAGATCGCTGGGGGAGTCCCATCCTGTGGATAGGGGATACATTTTTAATTACTGGATAACCCCTTTAAAGTCATACAAGTCTGTCATACTACAATACTACATTTATTAAAATTTCCCTCCTCTGTGCCCCCATATAGTACAGCCCCCCCGCATGTGCCCCCATATAGTACAGCCCCCCCCTTTGTGCCCCCAGATAGTATAGCCCCCCCCTTTGTGCCCCCAGATAGTACAGACTCCCCCTTTGTGCCCCCAGATAGTACAGACTCCCCCTTTGTGCCACCATATAGTACAAGCTCTCCCTCTGTGCCGCCATATAGTACAGGCCCCCCTCTATTCCACCAAATAGTAAAGACACCCCCCCCCCCTCTGTGGGGCTGGTATGCAACTTTTTCCAGGGCTGTTTTTTATCCCCAGTCCGGCCCTGCCCGGTTGTGCCCCCATCTTAATATTATGGCCCCAGTTGTGCCCTCATACATATACTATGACCCTAGATGTGTCCCTATATATATATTATGGCCCCAGTTGTGCCCCCATCTTTATATTATGGCCCCAGTTGTGCCCTCATACATATACTATGACCCCAGTTGTGCCCTCATACATATATGATGGCCCCAGTTGTGCCCCTACAGATATATTATGGCCCCAGTTGGTGGCAACGGAGAGTTCCGATCGGAGTCCCAGTTTAATCGCTGGGGCTCCGATCGGTAACCATGGCAACCAAGACGCTACTGGTAAGTGACAGGTCTGTGCTATAAGCAATGCGCCACACAGACCTTTCACTTACCAGTAGGAGGAGCGCCCGGCCGATCACAGACAGCGCAGGTAAGTATAATGCTTCTAAAATTGCTAAGTAACCATGGCAGCCAGGACTGCAGTAGTGTCATGGTTGCCATTGTTACCGATCAGAACCCCAGCGATTAAACTGGGACTCCGATCGGAACTCTCCGCTGCCACCAACTGGAGCCATAATATATCTATGGGGGCACAACTGGGGCCATCGTATATGTATAGGGGCACAACTGGGACCGTAATATATGTATGGGGGCACAACTGGGGCCATAATATATGTATGGGGGCACAAATGGGGCCATAATATATGTATAGGGACACATCTGGGGTCATAGTATATGTATGAGGGCACAACTTGGGCCATAATATAAAGATGGGTGCACAACTGGGGTCATAGTATATGGGGGGGGGGGATTTTAATTAGGAGGGGGGGAGGGGAGGCCGCACTAGCCACCAATGAATTTAATACTGGGGAGGGAGGGGGGGCCGCACTGGCCACCAATGAATTTAATACAGGGGAGGGAGGGGGGTCTGGCCCCTGCTGCCTGGCAGCACCCGATCAGGTGGGCTGAGATCCGCACAATTAACCCCTCAGGTGCGGCACCTGAGGGGTTAATTGTGCGGATCACTGCCCCCTGTAAGAGTTCGGGTGCTGCCAGGCAGCAGGGGGCAGTCATGTACACAGTTCTTAGTATATTCTAACTTGAAGCATCCCCATCACTATGGGAACGCCTCTGTGTTAGAATATACTGTCAGATCTGAGTTTTCACGATGTAACTCAAATCCGATGGTATATTCTAACATAGAGGCGTTCCCATGGTGATGGGGACGCTTCAAGTTAAAATATACCCTAACTTTACATTGAAAGTCAATGGGGGACGGATCTGTTTACAATTGCACCATATTGTGTCAACGTCAAACGGATCCGTCCCCATTGACTTGCATTGTAAGTAAGGACAGATCCGTTTGGCTCCGCACGGCCAGGCGGACACCAAAACGACTTTATCATGTCTGGTGATCCTCCAAAAATCACGGAAGACACACGGAAAAATTAACGGACACGGATCACGGAACAACGGAATCCGTTTTGCGGATTGTGAAAAAAAACTGTCGTGTGCATGAGGCCTTAGTGTGATCCGGCAGGCAGTTCTGTTCGTCGGAGCTGCCTGCCGGATCCGCCGATCAGTGTGACAACTGACAGCATTTGTAGACGGATCCGGGTGTGGCTCCGTCTACAAATGCATTGCATTAACAGATCAGCCTCTCCGCTTGTCATGCTGATGGACGGATCCGTCTTGCAATCTTTTTCACAGTTTTCCGTTCTTCAGTTGTTTTGCAATGCTGGATCCGGCACTAATGCAAGTCAATGGGAATTAATGCCGGCGACTGATCAGGCATTTTGGACGGACATAATACCGCAGCATTCTGCGGGATTAGGTCCGGCCAAAACGCCTGACAGTGACTGAACGGAAGGCATACTGATGCAAACTGAACGGATTTCTATCCATTCAGAATGCATTGGGATATGTCTGATCAGTTATTTTCCGGCATAGAGCCCTTTTGACGGAGCTCTATGCCGGAAAAGAATAACGCTAGTGTGAAAGTAGCCTAATCTAGCAGAACAATTGGAGCAGTGAATGGGGAGATCTTTGGATTCAACTGACGTAAAGGGCTGGTTCTAGCTTTTTATTTATTTTTGTCACAAACTAGACTATGTATTATTTTCATTGTTTGCATGTCTCATGGGATAACCCCTTTAAGTCTATTCGCTTACAAAGAGTGTATATATTCCATATTGATCCCTCTTCCCGGTGAGGTTCAATAGAAAATTTGGGATTGTGGGAGGCAAACAGTTCAAATATGAGGGATACCTGCAAACTGGAGGGGCGTATCTATATAGGATGCACACCTGGGGCCAATAAAGGCTGTAGGGCCCAAAATGAGTCCCTACCCCCTATGTGAAGACCAGTACTTGTAAAGGCGCATGATAGTTAGGCCCCTTTCACACGGGCGAGTATTCCGCGCGGATGCATGCGTAAGTTGAACGCATTGCACCTGCACTGAATCCTGACCCATTCATTTCTATGGGGCTGTGCACACGAGCGGTGATTTTCATGCACCACTTGTGCGTTGCGTGAAAATCGCAGCATGCTCCTCTTTGTGCGTTTTTCACGTAACGCAGGCCCCATAGAAATGAATGTGGTTGCGTGAAAATCGCAACCATCCGCAAGCAAGTGCAGATGCGGTGCGATTTTCACGCACGGTTGCTAGGAGACGATCGGGATGGAGACCCAATCATTATTATTTTCCCTTATAACATGGTTATAAGGGAAAATAATAGCATTCTGAATACAGAATGCATAGTACAATAGCGCTGGAGGGGTAAAAAAAAATAAAAAATAATTAAACTCACCTTAATCCACTTTTTTGCTATGTGCAGGAAAAGGTCCTGTGGTGACTTCACACCGGTCATCACATGGTCCGCCACATGATCTTTTACCATGGTGATGGATCATGTGATGGATCATGTGATGACCGGAGTGACGTCACCACAGGTCTTTTTCCTGCACACATCAAAAAAGAAGACAGAAGAGATGCCGGCTGCGCGATCAAGTGGACTAAGGTTATTTTAATTTAATTTTTATTTTTTTAACCCCTCCAGCGCTATTGTACTATGCATTCTGTATTCAGATGTCACGGAAGGTGTATAGGAAACAAGACAACACAAAATAAATATACGACTCACTGGATCCAAAACTAAGGAACAAAAAGGGAGACCCCTGCATCAGACCTGGCACTCTCCCTGACTGCTCAGCCTATGCGAAAATCCCAATGGTAGATGATCGCATATCCTCGTACCTCGACTGTATAACACCTGAACACCCTATAATAGCGAGGGGACACGACCACCGGCTCCCTACACTAGATACGGAGGGAGTCAGGGTCACCTGGGATCCAGCAAACAGAAAATCACAAATGAATGCACAACACTTATCTTGTAGAAGACTGGGAAGTAGGATCAGCATGCACACACACTCCAGGAAGAACTATAAACCGAACACTGATGCACTATGGGGAGGAATTTAAAGGGATGCAATCAGTACAACTACATGACAGCTGAGAGAGGCTAACGAGATGAGGAACTGAAAGCAAAACAAAGGAAGCTCAAGGAGGAGGTTCTGAAAGGCCTCTGTCAGAGCTTCTCAGATGTCTGGTGGTGACATCAGAATGCTATTATTTACCCTTATAACCATGTTATAAGGGGAAATAATACAATCTACAGAACACCGATCCCAAGCCCGAACTTCTGGGAAGAAGTTTGGGTACCAAACATGCCGATTTTTCTCACGCGCGTGCAAAACGCATTACAATGTTTTGCACTCGCGCGGAAAAATCGCGCATGTTCCCGCAACGCACCTGCACCTTTTCCCGCAACGCCCGTCTGAAAGAGGCCTTAGAGATTTTGAATGCAATGCTGCAAACCTGGTGTAGATGTTGGCCCTGGTCACTGTTTTGGATGCACAGAAGCTATGGCCTAGGGATGGCCAACCTGAGGCTCTCCAGCTGTTGCAAAACTACAACTCCCAGCATGCCCATACTGCCTACAGTTAGCAGCCTACAGCAGGGCATGGTGGGAGTTGTAGTTTTACAACAGTCGGAGGGCCACAGGTTGCCCATGCCTGAGCTATGCTATCTCATTGACTGTCTGCTCCAGATTACAAGCTGTCAGTTTATCATGGACGGAAGGACCACACTGACAGAACTCCTTTATTATACAGGTAGGAAGAAAGCAGTTTATATATCATCAGAGAGTAGGGGGTCTCTCTACTGAGGCTCGTGCCATTGTTTCATTGGCTAAAATACAAAAAAAGAAGAAAAGAGATAACACTTGGCCTCTGCGCATAGTGCATTTCTTAACGAACTTTGGTATGTAAACATCTAGGTGCCGGCGCCATATTGTAATGGCTTCCCATTAATATCATGACATCCTCAACGTCACCCATGAAAGGAATCAGTATGAGCCCCTGCAAGACATATCAGCTTGAATCAGATACAGTTTTACAACATTTTGCTTCTTTTTTCTTTGCTCTTTTGCTTTCAGAAATGAAATCTTGTTTTCCATGTTCTTAGCTCCTTGACAACAGCTGTGACCAAATCAAAGGGCATTCTCAATACCGCAGCGCCCAACCCGTCGCAGAAAAAGGCGTAGTAGGACTTTTGAATGAAATGAAGGCAATTTCTTCAAAGAGAAGGAGATATAATTGCCGCTAAAAATTCCTCTCTGACTTCAAATGTAATAAAGGATGGAAACAATTCAATCACAGGGCGAGCCTTTGTGGTCTGCAACCTGCGCGGTTCTAAAGGGGCCATCACAGAAGATCTGGCACCCGAGGCTTCTTACCACGTTCAGGATTTCAGATGAGGTTTCTGAAGCCAAAACCAGGTGTGGGTCATAAAGGGAAAGCAAATATAAAGGACAGATGCTCCTAAAACTGCATCAGAAAACCTGAGCCCAGCTTACAGGAGTTTTCCATCATTGACATTTCTGGTATCTCCAGTCCTACCCACAGGTGATAAATGAATAGTAGATGGGGATCGTACTGTTAGAGTACCCCACTAATTATGAGAATGCGGGTCCCCATATCCCCTATAGGATGGATGGAGGTGATGTAGTGTTTGCTAGTCCCATAGAATTGCCCATAGTGGTGATGAGACAGATGCATTACCGATCCATACACCCAGGAGACCTGGGGCCACCTGTTCTCGTTATCAGTGGGCAGGACCCAACAAGTAGGACCTCCTACGTTCATTCCTTTATCACCCATCTGGTGGAAGCTTTTTTAATTATATAGCAGTATTGTTTATACATTCTATAACAGTATTATTACAAAACTATGTATTTAAGATAGATAGATAGATAGATACTGTAGATAGATAGATAGATAGATAGATAGATAGATAGATAGATAATAGATAGATAGATAGATAGATAGATAATAGAAATAGACTGATTATAGATAGATAGATAGTAGATAGATAATTCATTGATATGAGATAGATAGATAGATAGATAGATAGATAGATAGATAATAGATAGATTATAGATAGATAGATGATAGATAGATTATAGATAGATAGTAGATAGATAGATAGATAGATAGATAGATAATAGATAGATAGATGATAGATAGATTATAGATAGATAGTAGATAGATAGATAGATAGATAATAGATAGATAGATAGATTATAGATAGATAGATAGATAGTTATAGATAGATAGATGATATATAGATAGATAGTAGATAGATAATTCATTGATATGAGATAGATAGATAGATAGATAGATAGATAATAGATAGATTATAGATAGATAGATAGATAGATAATAGATAGATTATAGATAGATAGATTATAGATAGATAGATAGATAGATAGATAATAGATAGATTATAGATAGATAGATTATAGATAGATTATAGATAGATAGATAGATAATTCATTGATATGAGATAGATAGATAGATAGATAGATAGATAGATTATAGATAGATAGATAGATAGATAGATAATTCATTGATATGAGATAGATAGATAGATAGATAGATAGATACTAATAGATAGATAGATAGATAGATGATAGATAGATAGATAGATAGATAATAGATAGATAATAGATAGATGATAGATAGATAGATAGAGTTGCATTAGTTGGGGTAATGTTGGATAGTAGCACATTGCCCTTATTTGTCCAGGTCACATTTGGGGACATTACTGGAGCCTTCAGTCCCCTTCTTGCTGTATTTCTGTGTAGCTGTCCTTGTGACCCCCCGACAGGGTGTGAATCCTAAAATATTTATACAGAGAGTGCCATAAGTGCGTGCCACGGCTGCAGATAGAGCTATCAGACGAGCTGCTGGCCTCAGATATGAGATTATACTTTATGACATATGTATATGTATATTTGTTTATGGTCGCATTTGTAAATGTCAGTGTTATTGTCCATGAGGATGCGGGGACTATGTCTGACCGGGGGCTCCAGCACCTGTCTGCATGCTACAGCTCCTTCTCCTCTCTCCCTGCAGCCAGGCGGCCTGTCAGTCTCTCTCTGCATCTCACAGGAAGATATGATCCATTCCACATCGCAGCTGCAGGCCTAGGATTCCATTACACAGGCGTCTGGAATCAGGAAGCGCACAAATGCTGCGAAAGGAGGCAGCCGCTTCTTAAATATCACACTTACTGGGCTGACACTTACTGCATCTCCCCCCTCTCCGCTCCAGGGGATTAGCACATCTTACCGCTACTGCTTCTGTGGACATGTAGAAAGAGAAAGGAGCAGCTAAGGAGACATGTTAAGATGGTTCTAGTAGATTCTGAGGCCTAGCAGTCAATCCTGCTGCAATTTGGGGTTCCGTGGGCTATCACTAAATGTTTTAATGTGAATTCTACAATTTGAGAGTAAATAGGCTTAACAGGCTAAGTGATAAAAATATTTACTAAGTGTGATTAAATATCAGGTAAAACAGACAAATCGCATACAGAATAAATAATAATCGATCACATGGCCTGCACAATACGAGAGTTGGACTCCTGCCACCATGTCATAACACATGGTCCACACCCCATGGTGATACAAGACAAAGACAGACCTACCTGGATGATGTTCAATGGTGTTCCTATTACTTGTCTTTGTTCACAAAGTTTATACCTTTCCACTCCTTCTCCTAAGAATGTCTAGTGTGCAGCATGCATGTCTCTGAGATAATGTCTCAAAAATGTGACCTTCTCAGTACAATGGGGGGTTTGTGTATGGTATTTAACTATCCCTAACTCACAAAATTATAAGGAATATCATTACAAAGAATATCACAATACTATATAATAATTAAGGAGGACATAACCAATGTATGTAACATACCCCTACAACACAGCTAAATAACCCTTTTTCAGGATGGCCGCAGATAGGAAGACAGTTGATGACCAAGCATGCATCACTGTGATGGTTTGATTATTGGACCAGTGGAAATCTGTTCAGTAGACCAAAAGTGATGGGACTTGGGCTTCACGTAAATTTATCATAAAGGGGTATTCCCATCTGGATATCTATGGCATAGCAATAGGATATGTCATAAATGTCCAATAGGTCCAAGTTCCATCTCTGGGATCATCTCCTATCTCAAAAATCAGGCGCTGAATTGAGCGGAGAGCATGTTGCACATGCGCGACATCCTCTCCATTTTTGGAAGTCCCATAGCAATGAATGGAGAGCAAGCTACACATGTGGGGCCATCCCTCCATTCACCACTATTGGACTTCCAAAAATAGCCATGCCAAAGCTTGGATATTTTTGAAAGTCCAATACATGTGAATGGAGGGGTGACTGCGCATGTGCGGCTTGGTCGCCATTTTTGTTGTTGCCCGGGGCTCACACCTATCGATATGCTATATATGTCCAGACAGGAATACCACTTTAAGGGTCTGTATTACTCAAAAAGGCAGAAAATGCTTAAAGGGGTTGTTTGTCCACTAAAGAAATTCAAAAAACGAGAAAATGCTGTGAAAAAATTACTAAAAGGCATGCTTTCTTTACCAGTCCCCCATCACTCCCATTCCGATATGTCATGGGGTCCCACTGCTTTCTACTTCCTGGTCCCCCTTGACACCCAGGACATGACAGCCCATCTAATCACTTGGTGAGGCGGGTCACGGACCTAGGTAGTGCAGCGTCCCACTACGTGTGTGTGGGCACTGCTTTAAAGCACTTTTTACCTTATTAAAAGCACTAGGTTGTAATGTATGATTTTGTGTGTATGTATCTGCAAAATCCCTGTGAACAGGCCTATTAGGTGTAATTTATACATCCCACCACTAGATGGGGATAAAGTTCAGGTCCTATATATATCTAGGTCAGGCCTAGTGAGGGAGTTCAGTTCTGAGTTCAGATCCTTGGAGTAAAGATGTAGTTCAGAAGAGAGCAGATCTGAGGAAGTCAGATCAGATTAGTGGGAAGAAAATGTAGATTGAAGACTTCATGACACATATTAGTGAGTGGAGCCAACTTCGCTAGTAGGTGTTACTCAGATGTGAGGCGCAGAAGAACGTTTTCCTTCTGTGGTCGGACTATAGACTTGCATCCCTGACCAGTAGGAGAAGAGTTTGCCTCCCTGGAAAAGAAACAGGCTTTCCTAATGAATTCATCGGTGATAAGAGCCATTATTGAGGGCCACAGACACCTTTGCATGGTGGAGGTTTTATAGGTTCAGGCAGCCACACCAAACTTCTGAGAGACAGTTGAGTTTTTACTGTCTAAAATATTCAGCTTGTAGGGAAAGACAAGGAATAGGATCCCACACATCTAAAGGAACCAGGTACACCTAACCCACTGCTCCAAAACCACGAAACCTAAAAAACCTAGAAACAGTGGATTTGCAGAATTAACTCTGTACCATCAAGAGACTGCATATTTGTACTGCTGCAACCAAAAGACATCTAAAGTAAAAGTTGTGAGTTGCATCTTACCACTGTCTACCTCATTATTACCACTACTGGTTGTACCACCATTGACGGTACTGGCGTCACGACAAAAACCATCAAGGGACTCAGCCGCAACAAGCACCCTAAGCACCCCTAACATCAAGGGCACCTCAACCACCATCTTGGCTGATGCTTCCTACCACAGAGCGTGCCCCGGAGGATTTCGTGCTGTCCACCTCAACACTGTGCTGCCCGCCCAGGGAGGCTTTCTGCTAACCGTGAATAAACTGATGAACTGTGTGTTATACTATTTGGCCCCTCATCGGTCCACCGTGCACCTCACGTGTTCCCCCCGCGACTGGCTGGCTGCAGTAGTAGAGACCAGCATTGACTTGGGAACAGTAGGAAATTGAGGCAAGTATGATCTGTAATTTTATATTTTTGTTTTTATTGGCTAGACAACCACTTTAAAACCCTGGCCATCACACATGGTTATACTGAACCAAACACAGACCATTATAGACTCCTATATAAAGATGCAAGCCATGCAAAAAACTCCATTAAAGGGGTTCTGCACCTTCATTTAACTGATGATCTATCCTCTGGATAGATCATCAGCTTCTGATCGGCGGGGGTCCGACACCCGGGACCCCCGCCGATCAGCTGTTTGAGAAGGCAGCGGCGCTCCAGCAGCGCCGAGGCCTTCTCACTGTTTACCGCCGGGCCGCCCGCCCACTGACGTCACGACTTGTATCAACTACAGTGGGCGCGGCTAAGCTCTGTTCACTTAAATGGAGTTTAGCCGCGCCCACTCTAGTTGATACAAGTCGTGACGTCAGTGGGCGGGCGGCCCGGCGGTAAACAGTGAGAAGGCCGCGGCGCTGCTGGAGAGCCGCTGCCTTCTCAAACAGCTGATCGGCGGGGGTCCCGGGTGTCGGACCCCCGCCGATCAGAAGCTGATGATCTATCCAGAGGATAGATCATCAGTTAAATAAAAGTGCAGAACCCCTTTAAAGAGGATCTTTCACCTCTCCTGACATGTTTTAATTGCTACATGAATTCCCCATGTAATAACAATTCTGGAGCACCTGTTCTTATGGCTCTATGTTCTGCCATTCCTTTATTATTTCTACTAGAAGTTATGGATGAATTTCTAGCAGTCTGCAGTAAGGGTACAGAGGGGAGGTAACCAGTTGGGGGGTGTACCTGCACAGTCTCGCTCTATCCAATCAATGCTGCCATTTTCAGTTTCACACCCCAACTGGTTACCTCCCCTCTGTACCCTTACTGCAAACTGCTAGCAATTTATCCATAACTTCTAGTAGAAATAATAAAGGAATGGCAGAACATAGAGCCATAAGAACAGGTGCTCCAGAATTGTTATTAAATGGTGGATCCATGTAACTATTAAAACAGACCTGTCAGGAGTGGCAAAAGGTCCACTTTAAAGGGATTATGCCCTTGATGTGAAAAATGAAAAACAGACATCATATAGTACATGAAAATATCTTCCTAACACATCTAGAACCAGCCCTGTACCTCACATGGGTCCAGAGATCTCCCCATGCATTGCTCCAATTGATAGATTCTTCTCAGCCTGGCAACTTGGGGGCGTGTCCTTTCTGTTACAACTCATGGGGCGTGTCCTTTCTGCTGCTGCTCTCTCCCTGTAACAGCCACAGCTTCTAACAGAACATATGGCTGGTGGCAGCTGAAGATTTAAACTGGGCATGTGCGACCACCTCAGTGAGGTGGATAAGAAATAAGGAAAAGAACAAACAGCAGGTGGCGCTATACAGATACAGTTTATTAAATAACTCAGAGGCTATGCAATTACAAAAGTATTCAGATCCAGGTGCTGGTTTGAAAAAAGTTGAATATATTTTGTGACACAATTACTTTAAAGAATACCAAGACACAATATGGACAAAAACATCACAAAAATGGCTCAAAAAAGTATAAAAATAATACCAGATAAATGCTTATTGCAGCTTCCAAGATCATTGTTCTACCGCAGTGATTCCACGGGAATGCAATGAGTTAACAAGATGACATGATCACGTGCCATATGTTATCAGGCGTCCCTCCAGGTACGAGCCTTTAACCTGTGCCCAGACATTCCCCCAGGATACCTGTTGTGTCAGTGTTGTCACCGGCTCCAGTCCCGGTGACAGGTGCGCTCCGGCCCCCCCTCCCCCGCCCCTTATAGATTTGCATACTTTTATTTGATAGGAAAATTGCCCAGCAGCAAATGCTGAGCCTACAACACAGGCACCAGGAGATCTCCCGTCTGACCAGATTGATTGATCTTCAGATGCTAAAATGCATCTTGCATCGACCGTGTCCCCAGTTCAACCATTGTCACGTTCCTGTTCCCAATGTCCGCACGTTCACATGTAAATTAGTCGCAGGTCAACAGCCGAATCACCACCTTGTGCCCATTTCAATGATGTATTTATTTGTCATTCTATTTTTTATGTGATTTTATGTTTTTATCGTACTTTGGTCTCAGCCGAAACGTGAGCTGTGAAAATACTACTACAAATAAAATAAACGATAGAAATAGCGTCATTTTTTACTTTAGAGATTTTAACTGATTTTATTTAACTATATTTTATTATATTTATAATATTTTTTTAAAGTGCATTATATTTTTTAGTTTGTGATCACTGGAACTGATGACGATGTCTGTCTTATGAACAATTGTACAAATGGGGCAGAGCTGGCAGCACCACGCATACAGTACCTCCCAAATTTTGAAAATCACAAAGAGGGACAATAGCAGGGGTGCGGATATCATTTTGTAATAATAAACCACACCTCTATCTCCACCCAGTGCATATCTATACATGCCCAATCCTGCCCGGTCCCCTTAGTGCCCCCACACAGAATTTATATCTACATTGTACCTTCACACAGTAGTTATGTCCATATTGTGCGCCCTCACAGTAATTATGCCCACAGTCTGCCCCCTCACAGTAGTTATGCCCACATTGTACCCTCTTGCAGTAGTTATATCTGCCTTCCCACAGTAGTTATACCCACCTTGTGCCCTCCTGCAGTAGTTATCCCAACATTGTACTCCTGTCTCCATCACAGTAGTAGTTATACCCACATGTGTGCCTTCACAGTAATTATGCCTACAGTGTGCACCCTCACAGTACTTATGCCCACATTGTACCCTCTCGCAGTAGTTATGCCCACATTGTACCCTCTCGCAGTAGTTATGTCCACATTGTACCCCCCATTACAGTACTTTTGCCCACATTGTGCTCTCTTGCAGTAGTTATGCTCACAATGTACCCTCTCACAGTAGTTATGCCCACATTGCGTGCCCACACAATAGTAATGCCTACATTGTACCCCACACAGTAGTTATAGCAATAAAGGCATAGTTGCCATTAAAATTCTGGATTTTAAAGGCTATATACACTTTTGGGGGGCAATTTTGTTTATTTTTGCATTGTTCTCATTTTGAGCTAAAATAATTTTTTCAATTGGTCTTTATTAAAAATGTTGAACCTCTGTCTCTCTGCAGCCTTCAGTTTATCTAGTAGCAGGATCTGAATTTTCACTCTGTTCAGTCAAGCAGGGAGCTGACAGACTCCTTATCTCTGCTCTCTGACATTATAAATACTCATTATAGCTCAGTTATTAACTTACTGATAAGAATGTGGCTTAAATAAGTGTTTATGACTAAAACTGGTTCAGAAGAATCAGGGTTGGTCCAAGTGTTGCAGCCATAATCCAAATCTTAAAATGAGGTCATATTATGGTGGTATAAGATTGGCTTAATTTTTTTTTGCCCCATATTCACATTTAAATATAATAAATGACACCAAGATGTCCTTATTAGGGGATGTTCACACAATGGATTTTGAAAAAATCAGCACAGAATTATTTTTTGTGTGTGTGGTTTTCACGCATTTTTTCACGTGTTTTTTAATGCAGTTTTTTAATGTGTCTTTTTCTTAACCAACGGGTGTTTACTCTAATACAAAGCTGCATTATCAGCTTAATTTTGATGCGGATCTGCGGCAAAAAAACATGCTCAAAATGCAAAAAAAAAAAACGCATGGACTTATATGGAGCTTTTTTTTTTTTTTTTTTGTAAGCTTCCCATTCATTTCAGTGGGAGATTCAGGGCTGATTCTGCCCCAAGATGGGGCATGCAGCTTTATTTTTCCATGTGGAGAAAAAAAGCAAGTGCTGAATTTTTTGGAGCTGATTTTGAGGCAGAAATGCTCCAAAATCAGCACCAAAAAAGCTCTGTGTGAACTGGCCCTAAGGTAGGGTTGCCACCTGGCTGGTATTTGTCAATATATTTTATAGCATCCCCTGACTCCTACAGTATATGTGCTTCACACTAAACGCCTATCATATATAGCTCTGTGCTCTGCAGTCTGTATATAAGTTCTGACTCCTGACACCAGCAGCATCTTCAGAGCTGAAGGACCCGTGATGACATCACCGTCATGTGACCCATTCAAGGGGCGGAGCTAATCAGTACAGAGGAGTCCTGCTGAAGACCTGTCATGGCAGTATGTGAGGAGAAGGGAAGAAACATGGAGTCTCTGTAAAAGGCAGGGAAATGCTGAGAGTTGTAGTTATCTCCTCTTATGCCTCCTCCCTGTAATGTCCTCTGATACTACAAAAAAATGGCCTGGACATACTGGGAGTTGTAGTGCTCTTCTCTTGTACCTCCTTCTGTAATGTCATCTGGTATGATATAATAATGGCTTGGACATGCTGGGAATTGTAGTCCCATCTTCTTTTACCACCTCCTGTAATGTGCTCTGTTATATAATAATGGCCTAGATATACCTCCTCCTGTAACGTGCTCTGATATTAAATAATAATGACCTAGGAGTAGGGTTGTCAGCCGTCCGGTATGTCACTGGTCAAGACGGTAGTTTAGTGCCCCTGCTGGTGCCAGTAATTTTGTTTTCTTCTAATAATTGCCGGTATTCTACTATAATGACTGTTACTAATGAGCGGTTCCATTGTGAAGTGCTCATTAGTACAGCCTTTACCTCCCCCCCTCCCCCACTTGTGTGAAGAAAAAAAAAAAGAAGAACTCACCTCCCCCATTTGCTCGCGCCGCGGTGAACACTCACTGCTCACTGGAAGCTCAGGACAGGACCTGCTCTGCAGTGTGATGACGTCTCACAGGTCCTGTCCTGAGCTTCCAGTGAGCAGCGAGTGTTCACCGCGGCGCGACCAAATGGGGGAGGTGAGTTCTTTTTTTTCCCACAAGCAGAGAAGAGAAGGGGGCATTATTAATATTGAGGGACACTAAAAAGGGCATTAGTAATTCTGGGGGCACTAATAGGGCCATTAATAATTCTGGGGGGCACTAATGGGGACATTACAATTACTGGCGACACTAATGGGGGAATTATTAATTCTTGGGGGCACTAATAGGGGCATTACTATTACCGGGGGCACTAATAGGGACATTACTATTACTGGGGGGCACCAATGGGGCACTATTAATTCTGGGTGGTGCTAATGGGGGCACTATTAATTCTGGGGGGCACCAATGAGGGCATTACTAATTCTGGTGGGCACTAATGGGGGCATTATATTTCTGGGGGGCACTAATGGCAGCATTATTAATTCTGGGGGGAGCTAATGGGGGCATTATTAATTCTGGGGGGCACTAAAGGGGGCATTATTAATTCTGGGGGGCACTAAGTGGGGTATTAATAATCCTGAGGGGCACTAATGGGGGCACTATTAATTATGGGGGAGCACCAATGAGGGCATTATTAAATCTGGTGGGCACTAATGGGGGCATTATATTACTGGGGGCACTAATGGGGACACTATTAATTCTGGGGGGAGCTAATAGTAGCATTACTATTACTGGGGGCACTAATGGGGACATTACTATTACTGGGGGCACTAATGGGGACATTACTATTACTGGGGGCCACCAATGGGGCACTATTAATTCTGCGTGGTGCTAATGGGGGCATTATTATTTCGGGAGGGGGCACTAATAGGGGCATTATATTTCTGAGTGGCACTAATGGTGGCACTATTAATTCTAGGTCGTGCTAATTGGGGCATTATTAATTCAGGAGGGCACTATGTGGGTTATAAATATTACTTAGGGGCACTAATGGGGGCACTATTAATTCTGGGGGGCACCAATGAGGGTATTATTAATTCTGGTGGGCACTAATGGGGGCATTATATTTCTGGGGGGGCACTAATGGCAGCATTATTAATTCTGTGCGGAGCTAATGGGGGCATTATTAATTCTGGGGGGCGCTAATGGGCCATTAATATTACTGGGGGCACTAATGGGGGCAATAATATTACTGGGGGCACTAATAGGGGGCATTAATATTATTGGGAGCCACAGTATGGTAGCGACTTAACACCCCATGTTAAGCCACGCCCCACAACCACACTCCCTTTGGGGTGTGGCTTAACTTGGCCGGTATTTTTTGTTGGGAAAGGTGGCAAGCCTACCCTAAGGGGATGTGTGTGTTTTTTGCAGGTTTTTTCATGTGCCAAAAAACTCATGGGGTCATCTACCAAACTGGTGTAAAGTAGAACTAGCTTAGTTGCCCATAGCAACCAATCATATTCCACCTTTCATTTTCCAAAGGATCTCTGAAAAATGAAAGGTGGAATCTGATTGGTTGCTATGGGTAACTAAGTCGGTTTTCCTTTACACCAGTTTTGATAAATTTCTCCATGTCTGTGTCTCCCATGCGCCTCCTCCCGACAATCCTTAATATGGAGGCAGAGGGCCCAGGTCTTCTGTTCACATGGACCCTACCCCGCGCCTGCCGTGTACGATAGTGCAGCCCTTTGTGTACAGGAACATAGGACTGTCCTATGACAAATGGTCTAATTAATGGGAGTCTGGCGAGACCCTGGAATACCTTGGCCTCTGTGTGGAGAACGTATAAAAGGAGATGAGTATAATTCACTCCGACAGGATGCTGGCAGTTTTTCATCCAGCGCTCGTGATGTTAGTGTGGCGGTATGATAGTCTTCTGTAATAGTGGCCTGTGGCGATGTAGCAAGGGAGACAGAGGTCGCATTTACACCCCAGTGTTATAGAAAAACAAGCAAAGTGGATATAATCCCATCATACCGCCATATAGTGCAAACGGTATATTGCTTTATACAGGCCACATAATACTGCCATATACTGACAAAATGATATACAGTATGCAAAGAATACTCCCCTAAATGCTACCACATATATTGCCAACATAATATTACACTCATATTAACCCCTTAAGGACACGGCCCTATTTCACCTTAAGGACCAGGCAATTTTTTGCAAATCTGACCAGTGTCACTTTAAGTGCTGATAACTTTAAAACGCTTTTACTTTCCCAAGCCGTTCTGAGATTGTTTTTTCGTCACATATTGTACTTCATGACACTGCTAAAATTGGGTCAAAAAAGTAAATTATTTTGCATAAAAAAATACAAAATTTACCAGAAATTTTGAAAAATTTGCAAATTTCAAAGTTTCAGTTTCTCCACTTCTGTAATACATAGTAATACCCCCAAAAATTGTGATGACTTTACATTCCCCATATGTCTACTTCATGTTGGTATCATTTTGGGAATGATATTTAATCTTTTGGGAATGTTACAAGGCTTAGCAGTTTAGAAGCAAATTTTGACATTTTTCAGAAATTTTCCAAATCCCACTTTTTATGGACCAGTTCAGGTTTGAAGTCACTTTGTGAGGCTTACGTAATAGAAACCATCCAAAAATGACCCCATTTTAGAAACTAAACCCATCAAGGTATTCAAAACTGATTTTACAAACTTTGTTAACCCTTTAGGTCTTCCACAAAACTTCATGTACAATGGACATAAAATTTAAGAATTTCGATTCTTGGGAACATTTTCCAATATAATCCATTTTTTTCCAGGAACAAAGCAAGGGTTAACTGCCAAACAAAACTCAATATGGGTTGCCCTGATTCTGTAGTTTGCAGAAACACCCCATATGTGGTCGTAAACTACTGTTTGGCCAAATGGGAGGACATAGAAGGAGGGGAACACCATATGGTTTTTGCAAGGCAGATTTTGCAGGACTGGTTTTGTTTATACCATGTCCCATTTCAAGCCCCCCGTTGCACCCATAGAATAGAAATTTAAAAAAAGAGACTCCATATAAGAAAGTACACCCCTCAAGGTATTCAAAACTGGGTTTAAAAACTTTGTTAACCCTTTAGGTGTTCCACGAGAGTTAATGGCAGATGGAGAAACAATTTTGGAATTTCTATTTTTTGGAAAATTTTCCATTTTAACCCTTACTTTATTACTGGAAAAAATGGGTTAACAGGCAAACAAAACTCAATATAGGTTGCCCTGATTCTGTAGTTTGCAGAAACACCCCATATGTGGTCCTAAACTACTGTTTGGCTAAACGGCAGGACATAGAAGAAGGGGAACGTCATATGGTTTTTGGAAGGCAGATTTTGCTGGACTGGTTTATTTACACCATGTACCCTTTCAAGCCCCCTGATGCACCCCTAGAGTAGAAACTCCATAAAAGTGACCCCATCTAGGAAACTACGGGATAAGGTGGTTGTTGTTTTGGGACTATTTTAGGGTAAATATGATTTTTGGTTGCTCTATATTACTCTTTTTTGAGGCAAGGTAACAAAAAATTTAAATTCTAAAATTGTTTCTACATTCGCTATTTAGTTTTGTGGAACACCTAAAGGGTTAACAAAGTTTGAAAAGTAACTTTTGAATACCTTGAGGGGTGTAGTTTCTTAGATGGGGTCACTTTTTTGGAGTTTCTAGTCTAGGCTACATCAGGGGGGGCTTCAAATGGGACATGGTGACAAAAGAAACAGTCCATCAAAATCTGCCTTCCAGAAACCATATGGCGTTCCCTTCGGGGGGGGGGGGCAAGTGGCAGGGGGGGTCTAGGGTCTCAAAGCTAAAAAAACAATAGGTTTAGATAAAGTTTTTTTTTTTTTCCTAACTAACTTTTCCCTTCTATCCCTGCCTAACGGTGCCTCTCCCTCACTGACCCTAACCTACCTGGAGGGTGATATGGGTGCAGGAGGGTGATGGGTGCCGATGGGGGGATCGCAGGAGCCTGGTGAGGACGGTGCTGGACCGTCCAGCAGGTGCTGTCCGCAGGTGCTGAACAGGAAGAGGAGGGGAGAGAGGAGCGCTGGAAGTTTGAATCTTGCGCCTCTCTCCCTGCACCAATCAGCACCCTGGACAGCAGGCATCAGCACCATGGCCAGCACCGCCTCTCCCAAATGTTCGTACTGTGATTGGTGGTGTGTAATCACACCACCGATCACAGTCTTTTTCCGGTTGATTGGGTCACCGGAAATGGTTGATTGGGTCACTGGAAACGCAGCAAACCGCAGGTCTGAATTGACCTGCGGTTTTCTGCGATCGCCGATACGGGGGGGTCACATGACCCCCCAGCATTGTGACAGGATGCCCGCTGAATGATTTCAGTGGGCATCCTGTTCCGATTAACCCTCGCGGCGCCGCAATCGCGTTTTAAAGCCATGACGTACCGGTACGTCATGTGTCCTTAAGGACTCGGGAAACATGCCGTACCGGTACGTCATGTGTCCGTAAGGGGTTAAACTCCCCAAAAATATAACCAATAATAACTAAAAAATTGGTTTTAGTTTCCTTTTGTTGTTTTTGTCCATAGGTCTACCAAAGAAATGGGAGTCTTAGGTAGTGTCTTGTCCTTTAACAGACCCTTTTATGGGTCTTCTTGAAATTTAAAGTTGTCCCACAAAAAATGTAATCAATAAAAAATGTAATTTAATAAAAAATGTAGTATAGCCATTGATTTAATAAAATGTGTCTGTATAGCGCCACCTGCTGTTTGTTCTTTTGCTTATTTCTCAGTCCACCTCACTGAGGTGGTCGCACATGCTCAGTTCTGAAAATGATATACAGTATGCAAAGAATACTTCTCTAAATGCTACCACATATATTGCCAACATAATATTACACTGATATTTAACTCCTAAAAAATATAACCAAAAAATTTGCAACGGAATGCACACGGAGTAACTCAGTTTTTTTGCGGACCCATTGAAGTCCGCAAAAAAAACGGAATGGACACGGAAAGAAAATTTGTTCGTGTGCATGAGCCCTTATTGTGAATGGCGGATCCGGTCTTATCTATACACAGAGGTGATATCATTACAGGCAGGTTTGGGATGACAGATAAGCAGATAACTGCAGTAAAGTGATCTGTACAGACCAAAAAGTGGTGCCTATTATTAGGCTTTGTGGCCAGTGTGAAAACTGCAGGATTTTATGTTTTTTGTTTAAATATACCGTATTTTTTGCCCTATAAGACTCACCTAGGTTTTAGAGGGTGAAAATGGGAAAAAAATATTTTGACTCCCCTGCATAACGGTAACGGGACGGATCCGCTATGAAGGCCATAGACTTCAATTATGACAAAATGAATAACGGATTGCCTCTAAAGGCATTCCGTTATAGAATTGCGTTATGATCCGTGTTAACAGAATCTATAACGCAATTCTGCTTTTACAACCAAACGAATCGGGAACGAATTCCAAAATATGAAATTTGCTCATCTCTAGTCACTTTATTAGGAGTGGGGTCACTTTATTAGGGGGGGTCACTTTATTAGGATTGGGGTCATTAGGGGTACCTTATGGATCACTTTCTGGCAGGGCACAGCACGCAGGGCACAGCACGCAGGGCACAGCTCTCACAGCAGTCACAGTGCAGGTAGCCAGGAGCAGGAATGTGTGAAGACTGAGAGGAGGAGCAGGGATGTGTGACAGGGAAGTCTGCTCCATCCCTCATCTGCCTGCTCCTGCGCTTCCATCAACCGTCCTCCTCCACCATACCAGGCCGGCCGGTCCCTACCACCCAGCACTTGCTGCGGCCAGCCCCTATTACAGAACACCCACAGAAGCGACCAGTCTCTGCATCCAACCACATGTAGCTGCGCCGGGTCCCTGCCTCCCAGCACAGCAGCGCGCTCCGCCCTTGCCCTCCAGCACCCGCAGCGCGGCCGGCTCTTTCACTGCAGCGGCAGGAAGGTACCGTAATAAGCAAAGCGCCAGACATTTTCTTTTTCCCTATATACAACCACATAAGATGATAAGACGCGCTAATTTCACCCCCCCCCCTTCCCGCCATGCGTCTTATAGGGTGAAAAATACAGTAGATATTGACATGGAAAATTAAAAATGACAACATGAAAATTCTTTAAAAATACATTAAACATAAAAAACGTGATTTAATCAATAGGTAATTTTCTGATGACGTATTCCCTGTTAGATATGCTATGGCTATTCCAGCACGGACGCCCGGGGCAGTAATGGTTAATTTACAAAGTGCTCTTTTACAAGTGACAGTATCAATCATGGCTGCTTCCTGCATTCCTGCCTTTACAATCACTTCTTGTCTCTGAGGTTCACAGTCTGTCCAGCAGAGATTGAACGCTCGCTGTGTTTATTGGGCTTTGTAATGATGGCCGTTCCCATATCTCTTCACGGTTCTATCACGCTGCGTGCAACCAACCACATTTCCAAAAATGGATTAAACTTGTGATTCCAGTCTCAGTCAGGGATCACATCATTCCTTGTACTACATGGGCATTTGTACCTATGAAACCGGCTGACCTGTTGCTAGGGTTGCCACCCGGCCAGTCACTCACCAGCCAAGCCGGTAATTTAGTGCCGTTGCCGGTAATTTTTTTCTACCGGCAATAATAATTAAATATTAATTAATATAATTATATGATAATATTATTATTTATATTAATGATATACATCATTCATATTTTCCTATATGAACTGTTACTAATGAGTGCTTTCGTTGTGAAGCGCTCATTAGTACAGCCTTTACCTCCCGCACGCCCACCCCCCACTTGTCTTAAGAAAAAAAAAACTCACTCACCATTTGATGGGGACAGGACCTGCGCGCAAGTTTCACAGGATTGACTGGAGGCAGCAGGACCTGCAAAATGTCATCACGCAGGAGCGCAGGTCCTACCCCATCAAACGGATGACGCAAGTTTTTTGTTTTTTTTGCACAAGCAGAGAAGGGGGCATTATTAATATTGGGGGTCACTAATGGGACATTACTATTACTGTGGGACACTAATGGGGCATTACTGTTACTGGGGGATCTAATGGGGGTATTACTTTTACCGGGGGTACTAATGTGGACATAAAAATTACTGGTGGGTACTGATGGAGGTATTATTAATTCTGGGGGGCACTGATGGAGGAATTACTATTACTGTGGGCACTAAAGGAGGCATTAATATTACTGGGGCTCGAGGACAGGGAGTCCCCACCATTAGGGGCCGTCCCTGGGCGGAGGGTTTAGTCTAGGGTTTATAAATAGGGATATTGTCCCCACCCATAGCTAACCTACATAGCCTTTTTTGTGGATTTACCTACTATGGACAACCAGTATATGTCTTGAGGTTAAAAATAAAAATGTAAGTGACTGTTATTTGGAAGGGTTAATTTTCTAGCTGGATCTTGTATTAATATTACTGGGGGAGGGGGGGGGGGGGGCTCTAATGGGGCACCAATAATTCTGGGGGGAGCTAATGGGGGCATTATTAATTCTGGAGACCACTAATGGAGGCATTACTATTACTGGGGGCACTAATGGGGACATTATTAATTCTGGGGGATGCTAATGGGGGCATTAATATTACTGAGGGGCACTAATGGGGGCATTAATATTACTGAGGGGCACTAATGGGGGCATTATTATTACTGAGGGGCACTAATGGGGGCATTAATATTACTGAGGGGCACTAATGGGGGCATTATTAATACTGGGAGTCACATAATGACATAGCGACTTAACTAGGGATGAGCGAACTCGAACTGTATAGTTCGGGTTCGTACCGAATTTTGGGGTGTCCGTGACACGGACCCGAACCCGGACATTTTCGTAAAAGTCCGGGTTCGGGTTCGGTGTTCGTCGCTTTCTTCGCGCTTTTGTGACGCTTTCTTGGCGCTTTTTGAAAGGCTGCAAAGCAGCCAATCAACAAGCGTCATACTACTTGCCCCAAGAGGCCATCACAGCCATGCCTACTATTGGCATGGCTGTGATTGGCCAGAGCACCATGTGACCCAGCCTCTATTTAAGCTGGAGTCACATAGCGCCGCCCGTCACTCTGCTCTGATTAGCGTAGGGAGAGGTTGCGGCTGCGACAGTAGGGCGAGATTAGGCAGATTAACTCCTCCAAAGGACTTGATTAACTGATCGATCTGCAGCTGTGGATCATTGAGCTGCTGATCCTCAATTGCTCACTGTTTTTAGGCTGCACAGACCGTTTGTCAGTCTCATTTTTCTGGGGTGATCGGCGGCCATTTTGTGTCTTGTGGTGCGCCAGCACAAGCTGCGACCAAGTGCATTTAACCCTCAATGGTGTGGTTGTTTTTTGGCTAAAGCCTACATCAGGGTGAAGCTGTCACACCAAGTGCATTTAACCAGCAATAGTCTGTTCATTTTTTGGCCATATACAAAATCAGGGGCAAGCTGCGCCTGTCACCAAGTGCATTTAACCCTCAATGGTGTGGTTGTTTTTTGGCTAAAGCCTACATCAGGGTGAAGCTGTCACACCAAGTGCATTTAACCAGCAATAGTCTGTTCATTTTTTGGCCATATACAAAATCAGGGGCAAGCTGCGCCTGTCACCAAGTGCATTTAACCCTCAATGGTGTGGTTGTTTTTTGGCTAAAGCCTACATCAGGGTGAAGCTGTCACACCAAGTGCATTTAACCAGCAATAGTCTGTTTATTTTTTGGCCATATCCCAGTCTAATTCTGTCACTAAATCCATACCGGTCACCCAGCGCCTAAATACTAGGCCTCAAATTTATATCCAGCTAAATCTGTCCCTAGTGCTGTAGCTGGGCGAGTTATTTAGTGTCCGTTCAAGCACATTTCTTGTTCTGGGTTGAAATACAATTCCCAATTTAGCAATTTCATAATTTAGTGGTTCCTGCTATATCAGAGCTATTTGAAATCTATCCCTAAAAGGGTATATAATATTGAAGGTGCACATTGGGTCATTCAGAATAACTTCACACACACGCTTCTGTGCATTTCCAAGTCTAATTCTGTCACTAAATCCATACCGGTGACCCAGCGCCTAAATACTAGGCCTCAAATTTAAATCCCTCTAAATCTCTCGTTACCCACCGCTGTACTGTTGTTGCTGGGCAAGATATTTAGTGTCCGTCAAAGCACATTTTTTGTTCTGGGTTGAAGTACAATTCCCAATTTAGCAATTTCATAATTTAGTGGTTTCTGCTATATCAGAGCTATTTGAAATCTATCCCTAAAAGGGTATATAATATTGAAGGTGCACATAGGGTCATTCAGAATAACTTCACACACACGCTTCTGTGCATTTCCAAGTCTAATTCTGTCACTAAATCCATACCGGTGACCCAGCGCCTAAATACTAGGCCTCAAATTTAAATCCCTCTAAATCTCTCGTTACCCACCGCTGTACTGTTGTTGCTGGGCAAGATATTTAGTGTCCGTCAAAGCACATTTTTTGTTCTGGGTTGAAGTACAATTCCCAATTTAGCAATTTCATAATTTAGTGGTTTCTGCTATATCAGAGCTATTTGAAATCTATCCCTAAAAGGGTATATAATATTGAAGGTGCACATAGGGTCATTCAGAATAACTTCACACACACGCTTCTGTGCATTTCCAAGTCTAATTCTGTCACTAAATCCATACCGGTGACCCAGCGCCTAAATACTAGGCCTCAAATTTAAATCCCTCTAAATCTCTCGTTACCCACCGCTGTACTGTTGTTGCTGGGCAAGATATTTAGTGTCCGTCAAAGCACATTTTTTGTTCTGGGTTGAAGTACAATTCCCAATTTAGCAATTTCATAATTTAGTGGTTTCTGCTATATCAGAGCTATTTGAAATCTATCCCTAAAAGGGTATATAATATTGAAGGTGCACATAGGGTCATTCAGAATAACTTCACACACACGCTTCTGTGCATTTCCAAGTCTAATTCTGTCACTAAATCCATACCGGTGACCCAGCGCCTAAATACTAGGCCTCAAATTTAAATCCCTCTAAATCTCTCGTTACCCACCGCTGTACTGTTGTTGCTGGGCAAGATATTTAGTGTCCGTCAAAGCACATTTTTTGTTCTGGGTTGAAGTACAATTCCCAATTTAGCAATTTCATAATTTAGTGGTTTCTGCTATATCAGAGCTATTTGAAATCTATCCCTAAAAGGGTATATAATATTGAAGGTGCACATAGGGTCATTCAGAATAACTTCACACACACGCTTCTGTGCATTTCCAAGTCTAATTCTGTCACTAAATCCATACCGGTGACCCAGCGCCTAAATACTAGGCCTCAAATTTAAATCCCTCTAAATCTCTCGTTACCCACCGCTGTACTGTTGTTGCTGGGCAAGATATTTAGTGTCCGTCAAAGCACATTTTTTGTTCTGGGTTGAAGTACAATTCCCAATTTAGCAATTTCATAATTTAGTGGTTTCTGCTATATCAGAGCTATTTGAAATCTATCCCTAAAAGGGTATATAATATTGAAGGTGCACATAGGGTCATTCAGAATAACTTCACACACACGCTTCTGTGCATTTCCAAGTCTAATTCTGTCACTAAATCCATACCGGTGACCCAGCGCCTAAATACTAGGCCTCAAATTTAAATCCCTCTAAATCTCTCGTTACCCACCGCTGTACTGTTGTTGCTGGGCAAGATATTTAGTGTCCGTCAAAGCACATTTTTTGTTCTGGGTTGAAGTACAATTCCCAATTTAGCAATTTCATAATTTAGTGGTTTCTGCTATATCAGAGCTATTTGAAATCTATCCCTAAAAGGGTATATAATATTGAAGGTGCACATAGGGTCATTCAGAATAACTTCACACACACGCTTCTGTGCATTTCCAAGTCTAATTCTGTCACTAAATCCATACCGGTGACCCAGCGCCTAAATACTAGGCCTCAAATTTAAATCCCTCTAAATCTCTCGTTACCCACCGCTGTACTGTTGTTGCTGGGCAAGATATTTAGTGTCCGTCAAAGCACATTTTTTGTTCTGGGTTGAAGTACAATTCCCAATTTAGCAATTTCATAATTTAGTGGTTTCTGCTATATCAGAGCTATTTGAAATCTATCCCTAAAAGGGTATATAATATTGAAGGTGCACATAGGGTCATTCAGAATAACTTCACACACACGCTTCTGTGCATTTCCAAGTCTAATTCTGTCACTAAATCCATACCGGTCACCCAGCGCCTAAATACTAGGCCTCAAATTTATATCCCGCTGAATTTGAATACAATACATTGGGCCAAATAATATATTTGTTGTTGTGGTGAACCATAACAATGAGAAAAACATCTAGTAAGGGACGCGGACGTGGACATGGTCGTGGTGGTGTTAGTGGACCCTCTGGTGCTGGGAGAGGACGTGGCCGTTCTGCCACATCCACACGTCCTAGTGTACCAACTACCTCAGGTCCCAGTAGCCGCCAGAATTTACAGCGATATATGGTGGGGCCCAATGCCGTTCTAAGGATGGTAAGGCCTGAGCAGGTACAGGCATTAGTCAATTGGGTGGCCGACAGTGGATCCAGCACGTTCACATTATCTCCCACCCAGTCTTCTGCAGAAAGCGCACAGATGGCGCCTGAAAACCAACCCCATCAGTCTGTCACATCACCCCCATGCATACCAGGGAAACTGTCTCAGCCTCAAGTTATGCAGCAGTCTCTTATGCTGTTTGAAGACTCCGCTGGCAGGGTTTCCCAAGGGCATCCACCTAGCCCTTCCCCAGCGGTGAAAGACATAGAATGCACTGACGCACAACCACTTATGTTTCCTGATGATGAGGACATGGGAATACCACCTCAGTATGTCTCTGATGATGACGAAACACAGGTGCCAACTGCTGCGTCTTTCTGCAGTGTGCAGACTGAACAGGAGGTCAGGGATCAAGACTGGGTGGAAGACGATGCAGGGGACGATGAGGTCCTAGACCCCACATGGAATGAAGGTCGTGCCACTGACTTTCACAGTTCGGAGGAAGAGGCAGTGGTGAGACCGAGCCAACAGCGTAGCAAAAGAGGGAGCAGTGGGCAAAAGCAGAACACCCGCCGCCAAGAGACTCCGCCTGCTACTGACCGCCGCCATCTGGGACCGAGCACCCCAAAGGCAGCTTCAAGGAGTTCCCTGGCATGGCACTTCTTCAAACAATGTGCTGACGACAAGACCCGAGTGGTTTGCACGCTGTGCCATCAGAGCCTGAAGCGAGGCATTAACGTTCTGAACCTGAGCACAACCTGCATGACCAGGCACCTGCATGCAAAGCATGAACTGCAGTGGAGTAAACACCTTAAAACCAAGGAAGTCACTCAGGCTCCCCCTGCTACCTCTTCTGCTGCTGCCGCCTCGGCCTATTCTGCTGCTGCCGCCTCGGCCTCTTCCTCCGCCTCTGGAGGAACGTTGGCACCTGCCGCCCAGCAAACAGGGGATGTACCACCAACACCACCACCACCACCTCCGTCACCAAGCGTCTCAACCATGTCACACGCCAGCGTTCAGCTCTCCATCTCACAAACATTTGATAGAAAGCGTAAATTCCCACCTAGCCACCCTCGATCCCTGGCCCTGAATGCCAGCATTTCTAAACTACTGGCCTATGAAATGCTGTCATTTAGGCTGGTGGACACAGACAGCTTCAAACAGCTCATGTCGCTTGCTGTCCCACAGTATGTTGTTCCCAGCCGGCACTACTTCTCCAAGAGAGCCGTGCCTTCCCTGCACAACCAAGTATCCCATAAAATCAAGTGTGCACTGCGCAACGCCATCTGTGGCAAGGTCCACCTAACCACAGATACGTGGACCAGTAAGCACGGCCAGGGACGCTATATCTCCCTAACTGCACACTGGGTAAATGTAGTGGCAGCTGGGCCCCAGGCGGAGAGCTGTTTGGCGCACGTCCTTCCGCCGCCAAGGATCGCAGGGCAACATTCTTTGCCTCCTGTTGCCACCTCCTCCTTCTCGGCTTCCTCCTCCTCTTCTTCCACCTGCTCATCCAGTCAGCCACACACCTTCACCACCAACTTCAGCACAGCCCGGGGTAAACGTCAGCAGGCCATTCTGAAACTCATATGTTTGGGGGACAGGCCCCACACCGCACAGGAGTTGTGGCGGGGTATAGAACAACAGACCGACGAGTGGTTGCTGCCGGTGAGCCTCAAGCCCGGCCTGGTGGTGTGTGATAATGGGCGAAATCTCGTTGCAGCTCTGGGACTAGCCAATTTGACGCACATCCCTTGCTTGGCGCATGTGCTGAATTTGGTGGTGCAGAAGTTCATTCACAACTACCCCGACATGTCAGAGCTGCTGCATAAAGTGCGGGCCGTCTGTTCGCGCTTCCGGCGTTCACATCCTGCCGCTGCTCGCCTGTCTGCGCTACAGCGTAACTTCGGCCTTCCCGCTCACCGCCTCATATGCGACGTGCCCACCAGGTGGAACTCCACCTTGCACATGCTGGACAGACTGTGCGAGCAGCAGCAGGCCATAGTGGAGTTTCAGCTGCAGCACGCACGGGTCAGTCGCACTACAGAACAGCACCACTTCACCACCAATGACTGGGCCTCCATGCGAGACCTGTGTGCCCTGTTGCGCTGTTTCGAGTACTCCACCAACATGGCCAGTGGCGATGACACCGTTATCAGCGTTACAATACCACTTCTATGTCTCCTTGAGAAAACACTTAGGGCGATGATGGAAGAGGAGGTGGCCCAGGAGGAGGAGGAGGAGGAGGAGGAGGAAGAGGGGTCATTTTTAGCACTTTCAGGCCAGTCTCTTCGAAGTGACTCAGAGGGAGGTTTTTGGCAACAGCAGAGGCCAGGTACAAATGTGGCCAGCCAGGGCCCACTACTGGAGGACGAGGAGGACGAGGATGAGGAGGAGGTGGAGGAGGATGAGGATGAAGCATGGTCACAGCGGGGTGGCACCCAACGCAGCTCGGGTCCATCACTGGTGCGTGGCTGGGGGGAAAGGCAGGACGATGACGATACGCCTCCCACAGAGGACAGCTTGTCCTTATCCCTGGGCAGCCTGGCACACATGAGCGACTACATGCTGCAGTGCCTGCGCAACGACAGCAGAGTTGCCCACATTTTAACCTGTGCGGACTACTGGGTTGCCACCCTGCTGGATCCACGCTACAAAGACAATGTGCCCACCTTACTTCCTGCACTGGAGCGTGATAGGAAGATGCGCGAGTACAAGCGCACGTTGGTAGACGCGCTACTGAGAGCATTCCCAAATGTCACAGGGGAACAAGTGGAAGCCCAAGGCCAAGGCAGAGGAGGAGCAAGAGGTCGCCAAGGCAGCTGTGTCACGGCCAGCTCCTCTGAGGGCAGGGTTAGCATGGCAGAGATGTGGAAAACTTTTGTCAACACGCCACAGCTAACTGCACCACCACCTGATACGCAACGTGTTAGCAGGAGGCAACATTTCACTAACATGGTGGAACAGTACGTGTGCACACCCCTCCACGTACTGACTGATGGTTCGGCCCCATTCAACTTCTGGGTCTCTAAATTGTCCACGTGGCCAGAGCTAGCCTTTTATGCCTTGGAGGTGCTGGCCTGCCCGGCAGCCAGCGTTTTGTCTGAACGTGTATTCAGCACGGCAGGGGGCGTCATTACAGACAAACGCAGCCGCCTGTCTACAGCCAATGTGGACAAGCTGACGTTCATAAAAATGAACCAGGCATGGATCCCACAGGACCTGTCCGTCCCTTGTCCAGATTAGACATTAACTACCTCCCCATAACCATATATTATTGGACTCCAGGGCACTTCCTCATTCAATCCTATTTTTATTTTCATTTTACCATTATATTGCGATGCTACCCAAAGTTGAATGAACCTCTCCTCTGCCTGTGTGCTAGGCCTAAATATATGCCAATGGACTGTTGCAGTGGTGGCTGACATGAAGCCTGATTCTCTGCTATGACATGCAGACTAATTCTCTGCTGACATGAAGCCAGATTGTCTGTTACGGGACCTCTCTCCTCTGCCTGGGTGCTGGGCCTAAATTTATGACAATGGACTGTTGCAGTGGTGGCTGACGTGAAGCCTGATTCTCTGCTATGACATGCAGACTGATTCTCTGCTGACATGAAGCCAGATCCTCTGTTACGGGACCTCTCTCCTCTGCCTGGGTGCTGGGCCTAAATTTATGACAATGGACTGTTGCAGTGGTGGCTGACGTGAAGCCTGATTCTCTGCTATGACATGCAGACTGATTCTCTGCTGACATGAAGCCAGATCCTCTTTTACGGGACCTCTCTCCTCTGCCTGGGTGCTGGGCCTAAATTTATGACAATGGACTGTTGCAGTGGTGGCTGACGTGAAGCCTCATTCTCTGCTATGACATGCAGACTGATTCTCTGCTGACATGAAGCCAGATCCTCTGTTACGGGACCTCTCTCCTCTGCCTGGGTGCTGGGCCTGAATATATGCCAATGGACTGTTGCAGTGGTGGGTGACGTGAAGCCTCATTCTCTGCTATGACATGCAGACTAATTCTCTGCTGACATGAAGCCAGATTGTCTGTTACGGGACCTCTCTCCTCTGCCTGTGTGTGTGCTGGGCCTAAATATATGCCAATGGACTGTTGCAGTGGTGGCTGACGTGAAGCCTCATTCTCTGCTATGACATGCAGACTGATTCTCTGCTGACATGAAGCCAGATCCTCTGTTACGGGACCTCTCTCCTCTGCCTGGGTGCTGGGCCTAAATTTATGACAATGGACTGTTGCAGTGGTGGCTGACGTGAAGCCTGATTCTCTGCTATGACATGCAGACTGATTCTCTGCTGTCATGAAGCCAGATTGTCTGTTACGGGACCTTTCTCCTCTACCTGGGTTCTGGGCCTAAATTTATGAAAATTGACTCTTACAGTGGTGGGTGACGTGAAGCCTGATTCTCTGCTATGATATGAAGACTGATTCTCTGCTGACATGAAGCCAGATTGTCTGTTACGGGACCTTTCTCCTCTGCCTGGGTTCTGGGCCTAAATTTATGAAAATTGACTCTTACAGTGGTGGGTGACGTGAAGCCTGATTCTCTGCTATGATATGAAGACTGATTCTCTGCTGACATGAAGCCAGATTGTCTGTTACGGGACCTTTCTCCTCTGCCTGGGTTCTGGGCCTAAATTTATGAAAATTGACTCTTACAGTGGTGGGTGACGTGAAGCCTGATTCTCTGCTATGATATGAAGACTGATTCTCTGCTGACATGAAGCCAGATTGTCTGTTACGGGACCTTTCTCCTCTGCCTGGGTTCTGGGCCTAAATTTATGAAAATTGACTCTTACAGTGGTGGGTGACGTGAAGCCTGATTCTCTGCTATGATATGAAGACTGATTCTCTGCTGACATGAAGCCAGATTGTCTGTTACGGGACCTTTCTCCTCTGCCTGGGTTCTGGGCCTAAATTTATGAAAATTGACTCTTACAGTGGTGGGTGACGTGAAGCCTGATTCTCTGCTATGATATGAAGACTGATTCTCTGCTGACATGAAGCCAGATTGTCTGTTACGGGACCTTTCTCCTCTGCCTGGGTTCTGGGCCTAAATTTATGAAAATTGACTCTTACAGTGGTGGGTGACGTGAAGCCTGATTCTCTGCTATGATATGAAGACTGATTCTCTGCTGACATGAAGCCAGATTCTCTGTTACGGGACCTCTCTCCTCTGCCTGGGTGCTGGGCCTAAATTTATGACAATGGACTGTTGCAGTGGTGGCTGACGTGAAGCCTGATTCTCTGCTATGACATGCAGACTGATTTTCTGCTGACATGAAGCCAGATTCTCTGTTACGGGACCTCTCTCCTCTGCCTGTGTGTGTGCTGGGCCTAAATATATGCCAATGGACTGTTGCAGTGGTGGCTGACGTGAAGCCTCATTCTCTGCTATGACATGCAGACTAATTCTCTGCTGACATGAAGACAGATTCTCTGTTACGGGACCTCTCTCCTCTGCCTGGGTGCCGGGGCCTAAATATCTGAGAATGGACTGTTCCAGTGGTGGGTGACGGGAAGCCAGATTCTCTGCTATGGAACCTCTCTCCAATTGATTTTGGTTAATTTTTATTTATTTAATTTTTATTTTAATTCATTTCCCTATCCACATTTGTTTGCAGGGGATTTACCTACATGTTGCTGCCTTTTGCAGCCCTCTAGCTCTTTCCTGGGCTGTTTTACAGCCTTTTTAGTGCCGAAAAGTTCGGGTCCCCATTGACTTCAATGGGGTTCGGGTTCGGGACGAAGTTCGGATCGGGTTCGGATCCCGAACCCGAACATTTCCGGGATGTTCGGCCGAACTTCTCGAACCCGAACATCCAGGTGTTCGCTCAACTCTAGACTTAACATCTCTTTCAGGTATGGCTTAACTTGGCCAGTAATTTTTATTGGAAAACATGGCAACCCTACCTGTTAGGCCTCTTGCATGGTTTTCGCGGGTTCCGTTTGTTGTCTGTATGTGGAATCGTTCACTTCAATGGGTCCGCAAAAACAACATATGTGCGTTGGGGTGTCAGGATAGGTATCGGTATCAGATTGGCGGGGGTTCCGGGCGTCGGCTGTATGAATGGAAGGTGCGATCAGTGCGCGTGTGCAGTCTCCCTTCTCTCTTCACCTGCTCGCGTCTTCCCTTCTTACAGCTGATCAGTGGGGGTGCCGGGTGTTGCTCCCCCCCCCCCCCGCCTATCCTGAGGATAGGTCATCAATAATAAAATGCCGGAGAACCCCTTTAACCTAGACCTCATGGTCAAATACGCAATAAATTCTATTAGAAAGTAAAGTAAAATATCAAATGTTAGAGTGACCATGATAAAGTAACGTTAAGGATCCCGAGCCGGCTATCTGATATCAGGTCAGATATAATCTCGAGTGACTTCCCCTCCGTCCACGAGATAGGCCGCCATGTGCTGTAACCAGCTGCAAAAAGATGATAGTAAATCAATGCTGATGGTCTCCATGCTGATGGATTCACTAGCGTGATGCTACTGGTGTCTGCTTTCACCTCCCTCCAGTGTCGTGGAGATCCTCTCCCCGGGGTGACCCCACGCCCCACCCTGCTACAGAAGACCTTACACTAACCACAGCAAGACGGCACCCAAGGACAACTCCTGAAAGTGGAGACAATTCTATTACCATCAACTTGAATGGAAGGGAAGCAAAAAAAAGAAAAAAAAAAGAGATTTCTGAACAAAGCAACGTCATTGAGCAAGCAATTAACTCCGAAGAGCTGACCCTGGGTCTGCAGAGGATTATGGGTCCTCCTTTCAAGAATAGACGCATCATTATGGAGCAGGATAAATGTCTTGTTTGCTTTATATCAATATGCAGGAGGTAAATTGCTCCTCCTTTTGCACTTCACAAAATGGCCTCCAATTTACATTGGAAGTGTGCCAAGAAGATCGGCAACGTAGCAGTTCTGTGATACTGGCATAGCAGCTACCTACAGCTGCCACTAGGGGGAGCTCCCTGGCTACAGCTACTATTGATTGGAATACTAGCTCTTTAAATACAGGTAAGGTTATCTCCCTCTAGTGGTGGCTGGTTGCAGTCAAATTTATATTATTTTATTTATTATTTTTCCACCGTGAGATGAGACTAAGCGCAGGCCCTAGGTGACTGGGCCTGAAAGGGTTGTCACACAAAAAATATTCTAAAGTTTTCAAATTAGCGCCTGGATCTGAATACTTTTTTAATTGCATGTAATTAAAAATTTTGCATAGCCCACCCCCCACTTGTCTTAAGAAAACAAAACTCACTCACCATTTGATGGGGACAGGACCTGCGCGCAAGTTTCACAGGATTGACTGGAGGCAGCAGGACCTGCAAAATGTCATCACGCAGGAGCGCAGGTCCTACCCCATCAAACGGATGACGCAAGTTTTTTGTTTTTTTTGCACAAGCAGAGAAGGGGGCATTATTAATATTGGGGGTCACTAATGGGACATTACTATTACTGTGGGACACTAATGGGGCATTACTGTTACTGGGGGATCTAATGGGGGTATTACTTTTACCGGGGGTACTAATGTGGACATAAAAATTACTGGTGGGTACTGATGGAGGTATTATTAATTCTGGGGGGCACTGATGGAGGAATTACTATTACTGTGGGCACTAAAGGAGGCATTAATATTACTGGGGCTCGAGGACAGGGAGTCCCCACCATTAGGGGCCGTCCCTGGGCAGAGGGTTTAGTCTAGGGTTTATAAATAGGGATATTGTCCCCACCCATAGCTAACCTACATAGCCTTTTTTGTGGATTTACCTACTATGGACAACCAGTATATGTCTTGAGGTTAAAAATAAAAATTTAAGTGACTGTTATTTGGAAGGGTTAATTTTCTAGCTGGATCTTGTATTAATATTACTGGGGGAGGGGGGGGGGGCTCTAATGGGGCACCAATAATTCTGGGGGGAGCTAATGGGGGCATTATTAATTCTGGAGACCACTAATGGAGGCATTACTATTACTGGGGGCACTAATGGGGACATTATTAATTCTGGGGGATGCTAATGGGGGCATTAATATTACTGAGGGGCACTAATGGGGGCATTAATATTACTGAGGGGCACTAATGGGGGCATTATTATTACTGAGGGGCACTAATGGGGGCATTAATATTACTGAGGGGCACTAATGGGGGCATTATTAATACTGGGAGTCACATAATGACATAGCGACTTAACATCTCTTTCAGGTATGGCTTAACTTGGCCAGTAATTTTTATTGGAAAACATGGCAACCCTACCTGTTAGGCCTCTTGCATGGTTTTCGCGGGTTCCGTTTGTTGTCTGTATGTGGAATCGTTCACTTCAATGGGTCCGCAAAAACAACATATGTACGTTGGGGTGTCAGCTCAGGTGCATCTATTCTTCTGATTCCCTGTTTGCCATCCCATTATTATTCCTGCTAGAAGTTATGAAGGAATTGCTATCAGTTTCCAACGAAGGCATTTCTGACACCTGCTGCACGGATCGGATAATGTCAGGCTGTGCAGGGACACACCCCAAAATGTCCACACCCATCTGGACCTTCATTGGAAACTGCTAGCCATTAATTACATAACTGGAATAACTAGGAATAATAGAGGAATGGCACATCACAGAGTCCAAAGGATAGATGCTTCAGAATTGGGGGGGGGGTGCAAGTATTTACTAGAAGAGACGTCGGTTCTGTTCTGTCATCGCACTCTGCTGAGATGACGCTTGCCCTGGTTATTACCAGGATAGGTATCGGTATCAGATTGGCGGGGGTTCCGGGCGTCGGCTGTATGAATGGAAGGTGCGATCAGTGCGCGTGTGCAGTCTCCCTTCTCTCTTCACCTGCTCGCGTCTTCCCTTCTTACAGCTGATCAGTGGGGGTGCCGGGTGTTGCTCCCCCCCCCCCCGCCTATCCTGAGGATAGGTCATCAATAATAAAATGCCGGAGAACCCCTTTAACCTAGACCTCATGGTCAAATACGCAATAAATTCTATTAGAAAGTAAAGTAAAATATCAAATGTTAGAGTGACCATGATAAAGTAACGTTAAGGATCCCGAGCCGGCTATCTGATATCAGGTCAGATATAATCTCGAGTGACTTCCCCTCCGTCCACGAGATAGGCCGCCATGTGCTGTAACCAGCTGCAAAAAGATGATAGTAAATCAATGCTGATGGTCTCCATGCTGATGGATTCACTAGCGTGATGCTACTGGTGTCTGCTTTCACCTCCCTCCAGTGTCGTGGAGATCCTCTCCCCGGGGTGACCCCACGCCCCACCCTGCTACAGAAGACCTTACACTAACCACAGCAAGACGGCACCCAAGGACAACTCCTGAAAGTGGAGACAATTCTATTACCATCAACTTGAATGGAAGGGAAGCAAAAAAAAGAAAAAAAAAAGAGATTTCTGAACAAAGCAACGTCATTGAGCAAGCAATTAACTCCGAAGAGCTGACCCTGGGTCTGCAGAGGATTATGGGTCCTCCTTTCAAGAATAGACGCATCATTATGGAGCAGGATAAATGTCTTGTTTGCTTTATATCAATATGCAGGAGGTAAATTGCTCCTCCTTTTGCACTTCACAAAATGGCCTCCAATTTACATTGGAAGTGTGCCAAGAAGATCGGCAACGTAGCAGTTCTGTGATACTGGCATAGCAGCTACCTACAGCTGCCACTAGGGGGAGCTCCCTGGCTACAGCTACTATTGATTGGAATACTAGCTCTTTAAATACAGGTAAGGTTATCTCCCTCTAGTGGTGGCTGGTTGCAGTCAAATTTATATTATTTTATTTATTATTTTTCCACCGTGAGATGAGACTAAGCGCAGGCCCTAGGTGACTGGGCCTGAAAGGGTTGTCACACAAAAAATATTCTACAGTTTTCAAATTAGCGCCTGGATCTGAATACTTTTTTAATTGCATGTAATTAAAAATTTTGCATAGCCAGTGAGTTATTCAATGAATCTGTATAGCGCCACCTGCTGTTTGTTTGTTTTCTTTGCCCAGCTCACTGAGAAGGCCGCACATGCTCAGATGTCTTTCCTCCTTGGCACACGTCTGAATGCTCCAGACCAGCAACCTGCCAAAACGTCTCGCTGATGATCAGTGAATCAAGGGCGGCACCTGGCTGCTACCTACTGTATGCTGTAAGTAGTAATGGGGTTGACTTACCTTTTCTCAAACAAACAAGTAGCAATAATTTAAGGGTTTTCCCGAAATATTTTAATTGATGACCTATTCTCTGGATAGGTCATCTGCATCTGATCAGTGGAGGTTCAACACCCAAGACCCCCACCGATTATCTGTTTGAGAAGGCACCAGCGCAGACTTTGCACAGCTTTAGGGTACTTTCACACTTGCGTTGCTGGATTCCGGCAGGCAGTTCCAATCCGGCAATCTGGACGCAAACGGACACCATTTGTAGACGGATACGGATGCGGATCTGTCTCACAAATGCATTGCAATACCGGATCCGTCTCTCCGGTTGTCATCCGGAAAAACGGATCCAGTATTTATCTTTTTCACATTTTTAAAGGTCTTTGCATGCACAGACCGCAAAATCGGATTTTCTCTCGGTATTTTCTCCATCCAAAAACCGTACAGTGACTGAACTCAAGACTTCCTGATGCATCCTGAACGGATTGCTCTCCATTCAGAATGCATTAGGATAAAACTGATCATCCCCTAGGACGGAACTCAATACCGGAAAAGTTTAACGCAAGTGTGAAAGTACCCTCACCTAGGCCAAGTGATGTCACGTTCATTGGTCACATGGTCTAGATGCAGCTCAGTCCCAAGTAAATGCTGCTGAACTGCAATACCAAGCATAACCACTATCAAATGGACGGTGCTGTGCTTGGTGATCATGGGTAAGGCCGCGGCACTACTACTAGAATCGGTGCCTTCTCAAACAGCTGATTGGAAGGGGTCCTGGGTGTCAGACCCCGACCGATCAGATACTGATGACCTATCCTCTGGTAAAATTATCTAAAAAAAAAACTACGGTATATAGAATGGCACCATATGTCAGAAAACCCACATTTTCTCAAAAAGCCATCACATTGTTATTTCCCACAAAAAGGTACAATTGAGGTCATTTATCAAACTGGTGTAACGTAGAACTGGCTTAGTTGCCCATAGCAACCAATCAGATTCCTCCTTTCATTTTCCAAAGGAGCTGTCAAAAATGAAAGGTGGAATCTGATTGGTCGCTATGGACAACTAATCCAGTTCTACTTTACACCCGTTTGATTAATGACCCATAATGTTCTTACACCTGATTGAGGACCCCCCTCCCCCTCCAACCTCCCGAACCTCTAGACCCGATAGGAAGTGCTATGGCTACTATAGCTATGACTACGCCCATGCACAGGTCACAGTGCTCTGGTGATCGCTGCCACCTACTCACAGCACACAAAGCACAGCGCCGTACATTGTATAGTGGCTGTGTTTGGTATTGCAAGCCTAGGTCTATTCACTTGAATGGGACTGAGCTGCACATAGACCAATGAATGTTTCGTCAAAGCCTTGGGAAGAGCGGCGCAGCCGTTTCAAACAGCTGATCCGATATTGGTTAACCTATCCTGAGGAGCATCGTACTCCTCGGGAAACCACCTATAGATTTCCTCCTACGAAGCGAGCTCCTCCGTACATGTCCCCCCGTGACTTCTCCGTCCCTGCGGAGATATTTTCAGGAAGGGTATTGATAATCACAGACTGACGGATGTGAGTCGAGCATTACCTGCGCCATAAATTATGCAAATCATCAGATACACGTTGATATTATTTTTTTCTTTTTTATCGCCAGACCATCAACGTCAAACCGCTAAATAATGAATCGAGTCATTAGACAAATGCATCGAGCCTTGGACCATTAAACAACCTCTCGCACAGGCTGACCATCTCGGCAGCGGGTCTGGAGGATAGCGCATGTACTGCCAGCTGTTTTTTTTTTTTTTGGGAGGATGTGAGTGATTTGTAGTGTGAGATTCTCAGTCTGTACCCTGCAGCATCAGAGAGAGGAGGAGCACAGAGCCCGGGCTCGGTGGATGATATCACTGTGTAGCTCTGTGCCTCTCTCACATCCACAGCTGCAATCCTACTGCTGCTGCTGCTCCCCTCGCCTCTATTCCAAGGAAACAGCACACCCAGCCCAAGGAGGGGAGGCACGCGCCGCTGACATCCCTTTTGTTCATTCTTCTACCAGGTAGGCTGCCGCGCAGCATCCAGTAGGTCTTCTCGTAGGAGGCAGCAGAGCTCAGCGGGTGAAGGAACCTGCAGCCTCTGATTTGCATGCTATTGCATTGTTTGATCCCGTCTCTTCTCTATCATTGCAAGCGATGAGGTACAATGGGTTTCCCTATCCCCCGCGGGGAAGGGTTGCACCGGGCTCCATTGAATTCCATAGGGTATGCAGAATTCAGAAATGATGGCATAAGGCAATGTGAAAGCATAAATGATTATAAGATAGAGAGACGATACGGTCACATACACTAGTTCTATCTATCTACGTGTATATGGGCGTGTGCCTAGTGATGTAGTATTGCGCGATATACGCAATACTTTCCTACAGTGGCGACGCCAAATTTCTAAGACTATATATATATATAGAAATAAAAGAATAGTGCAACGTGATAGCATTAATGGTTATAAGGTAGAGAGACGCCACGGTCATGTGCACTATGTCTATCTATCTATCTACATGTATATGGGCGTGTGTCTAGTGATGTAGTATTGCACGATATACGCAATACTTTCTTATAGTGGCGACGCCAAATTTTTGAGAATATATATATATCCAAAAGTAATAGCAGAGGGCAATGTGAAAGCATTAATGGCTATAAGGTAGAGAGACGCCACGGTCATGGGCACTATGTCTATCTATAGGCGTGTGTCTAGTGATGTAGTATTGAACACGATATATGCAATACTTTCCGACAGTGCCCTCGCCAAATGTGTAAGAATATATATATATATATTGAATATGATTTAAAAAAAAAGCTGAACCTCAGAGGATACAAATCTGAAGAACCCTTTCTATGACGTCAGCAGATGCTTAAAGAGCTGGGGGATGGGAGAAGTTTTCTCCAAAGGGATGTTCAAGATAACAGTGGGCCTCATTCATGGTTCTGTATAGGACCCGGCTTCTCAATCATCCAATTAACCCTGTCAGGGACCACTCGGAAAATATAACGGGAAGGTTTTGTAGCTTGGTATTTTGACCATGGTCATTGGTTTTCTACAGTATAGCTGCCTATAGTGGATGGGAGAACTGGCCACTCCCTGGGAGACGGACTGGACGGTGTGGAGGGATTCTCAAGGTTATGTATTGTTACCGACAACTGCACACAGGGGGCAATGGCTGTAAAACACTGAACCATGTATGAAATTGTCAGAGGGCTCCACCATGCCTAACTTGACCGGGCAAGGTACGGGGAATGCCAGCTGACAGCTCATGGGTATGTCAGGTGTGCCAGCGCTGTTTTCTGGTCAAGCTGATGTGAAAATCTTAAGTTCTATTCAAAGTGGTAGAAGGATGGGGTAATATAGGTCCAATATTACAGATATTTTGGTGGTTCATGATTTCTATCTATCTATCCATCCATCCATCCATCTATTATCTATCTCAGGCATCCTCAAACTGCGGCCCTCCAGCTGTTGCAAAACTACAACTCCCAGCATGCCCAAACAGCCTACAGGTATCAGCCGACAGCAGGGCATTGTGAGAGTTGTAGTTTTACAACAGCTGGAGGGCTGCAGTTTGAGGATGCCTGATCTATCTATCTATCTATCTATCTATTATCTATCTATTATCTATCTATCTATCTATCTATCTATCTATCTATCTGTATCTGTCTATCTATCTATCTATCTATCTGTATCTGTCTATCTATCTATCTATCTATCTATCTATCTATCTATCTGTATCTGTCTATCTATCTATCTATCTATCTATCTGTATCTGTCTATCTATCTATCTATCTATCTACCCTAGGTTTGTAGAAAGGTCTTCCCTATTTTCTGTGTAGGTAACATGGGCCTAGACAGGACATATCTACTGTAATTAGGAGCCAGTTATTTAGTATGGATACATGGTCCCAAGCCTTAAAGGGGTTCTGCACTTTATTTAAACTGATGATCTATCCTCTGTATAGATCATCAGCATCTGACCAGCGGGGGTCCGATACCAGGGACCCCCACCGATCAGCTGTTTGAGAAGGCAGCACCGCTCCAGCAGCACCGCGGCCTTCTCACTGTTTACCGCTGGCCCAGTGACGTCACGACTAGTATCACTGGGCTGGGCGGGGCTAAGCTCTGTTCACTTGAATGGAGCTTAGCCCCGCCCAGGCCAGTTAATACTAGTCGTGACGTCACTGGGCCAGCGGTAAACGGTGAGAAGGCCGCGGCGCTGCTGGAGCGCCACTGCCTTCTCAAACAGCTGATCGGCGGGGGTCCCGGGTGTCGGACCCCCGCCGATCATATGTTGATGATCTATCCAGAGGATAGATCATCAGTTTAAATAAAGTGCAGAACCCCTTTAATTCGGAGCCGCCCCCTCTTCTTACAAGTCTTTTTTAGTAACTACTTGCATTCCCCATGTAATTTCCAGGTTTTTCGCAGCAGCACTGGCCAGGTTAGGTCCGATGCCCGACTTTTCCAGATAATTCGGATTGGTTGAGGCCATTCATATAATGAGTGACGCCCCCAGTGGCCACATTTTCATGATCAAACTAGTTGTGAGGTCTTACTGGAGGTAGATAAGAGATCAAGGGGGTCACTTATCTAACTGGTGTAAAGTAGAACTGGCTTAGTTGCCCATAGCAACCAATCAGATTCCACCTTTCATTTTTGACAGCTCCTTTGGAAAATGAAAGGTGGATTCTGATTGGTTGCTATGGGCAACTGAGCCAGTTCTACTTTACACCAGTTTGATAAATGACCCCCCCAAGATGTCTTACTGCCTATAAGGCTCCTCGTACGCGGCAATATGTCTAAAGTGTCATCCACCTATCCCAATGCAAAGTGAAAGAGGGAATAATAGAGCGATAATTACTAGGACCCCCCATTCACTTTGCATATTGTTGGTAGCACATCTCCATTTGCACAGGGTGATGTACAGCCGACAAATATCGAATTTAGGTGCCATGTGAATTAGGCCATCACTGATCAACGAGCGATTTGTTCATATTTTTGGTATATTTACATGTTATTATCAGGAACGAGCCTTCATTACTGATGATTGACCCAGTCTTTAATGTTTCTAGGCCAAATCTTTACTTACCTTCATAAAATTGGACTAGAGATATCGGGCATTAGTTCTCTCATTTCATATAGACAATGGGGGTCATTAATCAAACTGGTGTAAAGTAGAACTGGCTTAGTTGCCTATAGCAACCAATCAGATTCCACCATTCATTTACCAAAGGAGCTGTGAGAAATGAAAGGTGGAATCTGATTGGTTGCTATGGGCAACTAAGCCAGTTCTACTTCACACCAGTTTGAAAAGTGACCCCATATATGTTGAATGGCCATGTTAATGGCGGATTTAGTGAAGATTGTCAGCGGGTAAATAACAGTTGTGCAAATGTCCATTGTATGAATGCTTTTGAATATGTATTAGGTCGGTGAAGATGCTCTTGAAGAGGTCCATTTGTTCAGTCAATGATGAGTAGAGGCAGGGGTGTAACTAGTAATCATAGGGCCCCATAGCAAAAATTGCAATAGGGCCACGCTCTAACATATTTATTTTCAGTAGCAAGTCCGAAACTAGAAAATCTTATGTCAGTCTCCCCACAGCAGAGGGCTAAAGCACACAGTGATGTCACAGCACAGGGCTAAAGCACACAGTGATGTCACAGTACAGGATAAAGCACACAGTGATGTCACAGCACAGGGATAAAGCACACAGTGATGTCACAGTACAGGGATAAAGCACACAGTGATGTCACAGCACAGGGATAAAGCACACAGTGATGTCACAGTACAGGGATAAAACACATAGTGATGTGACAGCACAGGGATAAAGCACATAGTGATGTCACAGTACAGGGATAAAGCACATAGTGATGTGACAGCACAGGGATAAAGCACATAGTGATGTCACAGCACAGGGATAAAGCACACAGTGATGTCACAGTACAGGATAAAGCACACAGTGATGTCACAGCACAGGGATAAAGCACACAGTGATGTCACAGTACAGGGATAAAGCACACAGTGATGTCACAGCACAGGGATAAAGCACACAGTGATGTCACAGTACAGGGATAAAACACATAGTGATGTCACAGCACAGGGATAAAGCACACAGTGATGTCACAGCACAGGGATAAAGCACACAGTGATGTCACAGTACAGGGATAAAGCACATAGTGATGTCACAGCACAGGGATAAAGCACACAGTGATGTCACAGTACAGGGATAAAGCACATAGTGATGTCACAGCACAGGGATAAAGCACACAGTGATGTCACAGTACAGGGATAAAGCACATAGTGATGTCACAGCACAGGGATAAAGCACACAGTGATGTCACAGCACAGGGATAAAACACACAGTGATGTCACAGCACAGGTATAAAGCACACAGTGATGTCACAGCACAGGGATAAAGCACACAGTGATGTCACAGTACAGGGATAAAGCACACAGTGATGTCACAGCACAGAGATAAAGCACACAGTGATGTCACAGCACAGGGATAAAGCACACAGTGATGTCACAGCACAGGGATAAAACACACAGTGATGTCACAGCACAGGGATAAAACACACAGTGATGTCACAGCACAGGGATAAAACACACAGTGATGTCACAGCACAGGGATAAAGCACACAGTGATGTCACAGTACAGGGATAAAGTACACAGTGATGTCACAGCACAGGGATAAAGCACACAGTGATGTCACAGTACAGGGATAAAGCAGACAGTGATGTCACAGCACAGGGATAAAGCACACAGTGATGTCACAGCACAGGGATAAAGCACACAGTGATGTCACAGTACAGGGATAAAGCACACAGTGATGTCACAGCACAGGGATAAAGCACACAGTGATGTCACAGCACAGGGATAAAGCACACAGTGATGTCACAGCACAGGGATAATAAACACAGTGATGTCACAGCACAGGGATAAAACACACAGTGATGTCACAGCACAGGGATAAAACACACAGTGATTTCCCAGTACAGGGATAAAACACACAGTGATGTCACAGTACAGGGATAATAAACACAGTGATGTCACAGTACAGAGATAATAAACACAGTGATGTCACAGTACAGGGATAAAACACACAGTGATGTCACAGCACAGGGATAAAGCACACAGTGATGTCACAGTACAGGGATAAAGCACACAGTGATGTCACAGCACAGGGATAAAGCACACAGTGATGTCACAGTACAGGGATAAAGCAGACAGTGATGTCACAGCACAGGGATAAAGCACAATCAATGCAATGGCACAGTGACGTCAAATAGATAATGCACATCAATACATTTCAAGTGACAGAGAATATACACGCAGGGATGTCACATTAGTGGAAAAATGCACAAGTTAATATGCATAATGATGTCACAATATGGGAATAATGTACACCATGACATCATAGCACAGAAATAACACACCCAAGAAAGTTCACCACATATGGGAAATCACAGTATAGGGAAAAAAATCACCACAGTGATGTGATATGAAGGTATAATTCCCACAGTGATGTATCACATACAGATGTAAAAACTATACTGATGTCACAAACAAATATAATTCACACTATGATGTCACAGGCAGGTATAATGCGCACAATATTATCACATATAGGTGCAGTAACTACAGTGATATCACAGGTAGGTATAATGCCCACGATGATGTCTCAGGCTGGTAAAATGCATACTGGTGTCACAAATAGGTATAATGCACATGGTCCATGTTAGAGGAAGGTATAATGCGCACGGTGATGTGATAAGCAGGTATAACGCACACAGTGATGTCACAAACAGGTATAATGCACACAGTTATGTCACAGGCAGATATAATGCACACAGTGATGTCACAGACAGGTATAATGCACACAGTTATGTCACAGGCAGATATAATGCACACAGTGATGTCACAGGCAAGTATACATGATTATTACAGCACAGGAATAATGCAAAATGTAATGTGGCAAAGAAGGGAAATGCAGAGATAACCAACGGTGATTCCCATTATAGCTTAGAATGGGGCCAGTGCGATTCCTCACACTGATTAACTTCCAGGGGATATGGTGCCCTGTGCAGGTGTTTGGTAGCCGCTTATCTCCTCTGTTCTCCTGCACATTATAATGAGGGCAAACAGCAGATTCATGTTGTGGAGCGTCCTTCTCCTACTCCGAGACTCTCCGTTACAGTATAATTAGTGAGTCTTGATGTTTCGTTACCAAGGAGATGGGAAAGCTGATTACTGGGACTGGGAATTGGGTGGAGAAAGATCATGTAAGATTGCTGCCAATACAAAGGCGTGCTATGTAATCTGGCTGCTGCGCTCACTATCTGGATGATGCTACCCAGAAGCTGAAGTCAATGCACAGAATCAGCTGGATGCGGATGCAAATGATTTTCCTAAATTAATGAAGTCCACACAAATTATCTCCGTGCTTCTTGCTGATCTGCTGGGAGAAGTACTTCAGAAGTAACAGAGCCGAGTTGCAATTTGGTACAATTTATCAGTATATTATATTATTATTTGGATAACTTTGGACCCAACGTAAACCTACTACATTATATTCACCATGGGATGTAGCTCAAAGGGGAGCAGTCGCACCAGGGCCATAGTGCCTGGGGAGACCAAAGGTCCCTCTGCCACACAAGAAGACATCATAACTGGTGTGGTAGATGGAGGCCTGGTTGGAGATTTGATGTTGGAACCCAGGAGTAAAGCCTCTGGAAAGCACCATGGCCCTTGTGGTAATTCCCTAAATTGAGACCGAGCTGCAAAACCAAACACAGGCCAAAGGCAAGAATGAAGGGGTTTTCTGAAATCAGAATATTGATGACCTATCCTGATGATAGGAACATCAGTACGAGATTGGTGGGAGCTTGACACTCAAAGTCGAGTTTGAACGAGGAGTGGCATACATAGACAGTCTAGGCCAGTGATGGCTAACCTCCGGCACGCCAGCTGTGGTGAAACTACGACTCCCAGCATGCTGCATTCATTTCTGTGGAGTTCTGAGAACATCCAAGCAAGTGTGCATCTTGGGAGTTGTAGTTTTACGACAGCTGGAGTACCGGAGGTTAGCTATAATAGGTCTAGGCCAATCTAACAGCTTTTTTTGGTGGGAGTGCCATGAGTCAGAACAGATCTAATACTGATAGCATACTGAGATAGACCATGCCTTTAACCCATGTTCTACTAAGGATCTTGGTCCCGTTCAGTCAAATCCAAATTGGACTTGGATCTTGAGTGTTTTTGGTGGCCAAGATATTAGCCAACTGGATCTTCACCAGTTGGGTTGTGAGCAGAAATTAATCACAAATATCTACAGATGTAGCACTAAAATAAGGAATACACGTTACACTGTGGTCTTCATTATGTTGCACATGTTGACTACAGAGTACAGAAGATACTGCAGTAATGTGAACACGTTATTTCAGGCTTGTTGCTTACAAAAATAATGAACGTTGCTTAACAAGGGCATCACTCGAGCAACCAACAACTCCTAATTAACTGTTATAAAACTGAGGAAAAAACTGGTGAGAAAATGAGCTCAGTGTATCTCAGGATGATCTTTTCCAGTTGTTTGTTCAGGCTCAACCATTTGACTGCTTTAATGTTCAGTGAATCTAAGTGTCATGTGAAATGGCCGTCCTGGGGTTGTAAGCTGATGACCCATTGACAGTAAGAACATAATGGACCGCAAAAAGATGTAGTGTTGCCCTAAGTAACTAATAAACCCATGACTTCTACTTATCAAAGGTGTAGCTTAAAGAACTTCAGCCCCAATTTAAAATCTGTACTGCCACGTGGCTTCTACTGGTCTACTGGTGTATTCTTATGTAGCAGAGGAGTCTTTGCACCCCCTCAGGAACCAGGGCTCAGGTGTGACGGCTACTTACTAACCCCCTATAGCTATGCCCCTGCTCTGGATAATACAATCTGGCATTGGATTGGTTGTGATGAACAAAAACCTAAGCCCAATCTGGTCCTTTAAAGCCTAGACTAGATGTCCACATCAGTCATGACCTTACCCACCATGACAGCCAAAGACCAAAGTCTTCCTTGAATGTATCCTACACCGAGGGACCTCCTTATCTTTATGGGAAATGTCACAACTGAGAAATATTTGTCTCTATGAAGTATGGAAGGTAGATATGGAGAACCCCATCCTTGGAAGAGCACGTTTCTTACTTTGCCAGAGCATGTAGAACTTTTTGAAGTTTGGATAGAAAACCAGGTATGATATCAATGTGTGGTTAGAAGTGCAAAGCTGAATTTCAGAGAAAAATTTGATTGAATTTATAAAGATTTGCAGGAAACACAGACTAGAATGGATTGCCTCTATACTACGACGGTCCATAATTTTGAAATCAATATCAAGCAGGCATGCTTACTCATGCTTTAAGAGACATCTTATGCATCATTGTAGGTGCCAGATGAATGAATGATCAGTCAAAAGACAACAACCCCAGGCTTAAATACTTACATTTATATTCCTTGTCATAACGTCTTAGTTTTTTTTGTCCTGGTGAAGAAGCAGAGTTGCCCTAAACGATAAAACCCTATCCATATCCCCAGCTGTTCTAAATTTCTCGTATTGATGTGCCTAAAGGAACACGACTGAAACACATTGGGTCAGATTTATCAATGTATCATGGCATAAGAAGGCCCTGGCAGTGTATATTACAATTATCCAACATTTTTAAGCTGCTTGTTATACCTAAGACTTTCTTCAACCTTAAAGGGAACCTGTCACCGGGATTTTGTGTATAGAGCTGAGGACATGGATTGCTAGATGGTCGCTAGCACATCCACAATACCCAGTCCCCATAGCTCTGTGTGCTTTTATTGTGTTAAAAAAAACAATTAGATCCATATGCAAATTAACCTGAGATCAGTCCAGCGTGAAGGAGCGCAGCACCGCCCCGCATCCTCAGAACCTCCTCCTTGCTCCCCGACGTCAGAAAGCTAGAGCACCGCAATCCCACGATGCGCGAGCTAGCGCATGCGCAGTTCCTTCCCTGAGGCTGATGCCAGCACAGGGAAGGAACACTATGAGGACACTGCGCATGCGCTAGCTCGCGCATCGCGAGATTTCGGCGCTCTAGCTTTCTGACGTCGGAGAGCAAGGAGGAGATTCTGAGGATGTGGGGCAGTGCTGGGCTCCTTCACGCTGGACTCATCTCAGGTTAATTTGCATATGGATCAAATTGTTTTTTTTTACACAATAAAAGCACACAGAGCTATGGGGACTGGGTATTGCGGATGTGCTAGCGGCCATCTAGCAACCCATGTCCTCAGCTCAATACACAAAATCCCGGTGACAGGTTCCCTTTAAAGTGGCCCTGGAAAAAAAACAATGCCTCCCATAATGTGCCGGAAAAAAATGCCCCTACATAGTCCCCTTAGGGTCTATTCACACGTCCGCAAAATGGGTCCGCATCCGCTCTGCAATTTTGCGGAACAGGTGCCGACCCATTCATTTTCAACGGGGCCGGAATGTGCTGTCCGCATCCGCAGATGCGGAACGCACATTGCCGGTGTCCGTGTTTTGCGGATCCTTTGAATGGACCCTTATAATGCTTTTCTCCCCCCCCCCCCCATAGTGCGCCCAGCAGCATTGTGCTAAATAAATAAAAAAAACAGTAATACTTACCTCCATGCTGCTGGCAGCCAAGCCATGCAGACCTCTTCCGGCCTGTGTCCCGTGCTGTAAGCTGCGCAGGTTAGGCGACGCGAAGATGATGACATCATCGCGCCTGCACCTGCCTCTGATAGGCTGCAAACACTAGATCTGAAGCCTATTAGAGAAAGGGGGAAGGGAGACGCCTTTCCCCTGCTCCGCCGCAGCATCCAACTGTAGCGTTGTCCAGATGAATGTAGAGAGATAAGCGCTTCCACAATGGAAGTGCTCATTTCCCACGGCCCTGCTGCCACTGCCTCTGCCCCCCACTTATCTCCAGGGCCGCGCCGCCTGAGGCGATCGTCTCACCTTGCCTAATTGGTGGTGCGGCCCTGGGGACCCCCGAGGAGAAGTGGGCTCCGGAAACTTGCCTGGGTATGCTGGGTGCTGACGCTGGCGCTGCCCAAAGGGATGAAAAACGACAATGAAAAACTGACAGTGTGTCCTTTTTTTAATGGCCATTTTTTTTAACTGTCAAGTGAATGTAGCCTTATGCATATGGGGAAAGGAGAGGAGGCAGCAAGGAAGTGTCTATGGACACTTATATGTAGGAAGGTGACCGGGAGACCAACTCATTGCTAACTGTACGGTGGTTGCTACTGCTGTACATGATCTGGATCACACAAAGAAAAAAAACACTGAAAAAATACATCACAATGCTGTATCATAAAATGGCATTAAATAGTTCAGACAACTTGACACCATTCCACCGGTGTGAGTCCATCAGTGTCCCCTAATTGCATCCAGAAGTACGGATTTATTGGTAACCCAATCTTTGCCGGTACTACAGTGCATTACACATGTTATAGACTGGAGAGATATCACTTACAATACACAGCACTTAATGTAAAAGCTCAAATAAAGCTTCTGACGAAGTCCTGCTGGTGCAATGGTTGGAGGTTGATCAAAGCTGGAACCAAGGTGGGTCCAGTGATGTAAGTGAACGAGAGGTGCTCTCTATGTTGGATCTCTAGGGACAGCCAGCTGCTGGTGTTCTCTGATTGTTACACAGCTCGATGCTTCCATAGGGCGGTGGCTCTTGGATGAGGAGGCTGTGCGTCCGTGTTCAGCAGCAGGAGGTCTTCGCGAGCAGCTCAAGGGCAGATGAATGGGTCTGGAGGACTATCTGAGGCTCATTACATCTGTCTCTTTTTCTGTTCATTATTTTACGGAACATGTGTGCATGTAAATTCCTCTACATGGGTTATATCTGCGTAGTTATCGTTTAGAACAGTGGTCGTATATACGCATCTGAAGACCACAGAGAGAAGACATGAATTTCCTATAGTCATAAAGCCTTATAGTGAGATGCAGAATTCTAAAAACAGCAGTTTACATCATAAGAGACTGGTCCCCATCACTGTACTTTCTAAGCTGAGTGCTCGGGGGAACTAAAGAGTTAAAAATCCCGCAATCTAAAAAAAAGGTAGCTCTGTCCTTCAGCTTATTGAAGTCATTAGTATGCTGTTTAATTCTTTGCTTTCCAGAGGGTTAAAGGCAGTGTCGGACTGGAGTACCTAGAGACCACCGGTAAAATTTATTTTGGGGGCCCACAGTACGGATACATTCAAATATAATTTAAAAAAAAATTATTTTTTTTCCCTGCAAGGTGGGGGGGGGGGGGGGGGGGGATAGGTGGGGAGGGCTGGGGATGATCTTATTAGTCCGGTTTTTCTATGTGCATTGTAATTGGTGAAGGATGTAAAGCTACATCTGAGCATTGGAGTATCTCTAGGAATGCTGGAGGATGGCGGGACCTTCCGACATTGAGATCTTGTGTGTGTTTGCCGTATTAGGCTGTTGATGTCGGGCGAATCCCGCTCTCCTCTCAGCAAGTGAGATTTCCATTCGACTTGTATTATCCCCATAAGCATGGGTATTTGTATGAAACTATTATTAACCATGTTTATAAATTAGAAACCTTTGGACTTAAGGATTTTATAATATTATAAATGTTATATGGATATGAATTTTGTACTATAATCAATAAAATATAAAAGGAGGGGAAAAAAAAGGAAAAAAAATAAAAATAAAAAAATAAAAATATAATAAATAATCTAACAAGTTTTTTATATGAACATAGGCTGGTTGAGGTGCTGTACATTGAATATATGTATGTAGTGTACTAAATCTAATGTGTTACGTGCCACTTGTGCAGGGGGTGGGAGACTAGGGGCCCACCGGGGGATTCCCCTGTACCCATGTGGGCCAGTCCAAGCCTGGTTAAAGGGTACAGTGGTCTGATATGCATTCTTTTTTTGTGTTTGTACCACACCATAGAAAATCTGGAGAGATAAGGGCCAAACATTTGTCCTGTCATCTGTTTTTCCATTGGAGAACTGGAGCCGATTACAATTTTAAACCATCTATTAAAAATGGGGATGAGACCAGCCTTAGCTCAGGCCCCCTACCCCTACTAAGGTATCACATGGGTGGGGTATATGCAGTTAATGACTTAATAGAGGATTCCCCCCATAATGTTTGATAGAACATCAATTAGAAATATAATCCGTGTCTGAGACCATATTGAGACCGCTCCTGATGTCTAAGAGAAAGGGGCTGTGGCAGGGTCAGACTGGCCCACCAGAGTACCAGAGGATACACTGGTGGGCCCAAGTTCTGACAATAATGGACCTCTAATAAAACAGGACCCTTAAGTCTGAGGCCTTCAGAATCATTCCCTCTGGTGGGCTGTGGCACTTGGCAAAGCTCATCAGTACTTTCAGCTTTTTTTCTAGAATGACCACAAATCCTGACCAAGAACTGTAACCCATTAAAGTTCACTCTACACATGAGATAGTTGGCTGACGGCTATCTTTCCTGATCATCCCATACTGTGCTCGGTTTGGCCAAACATGCATATGTATGGAATGAGATGTGGAGAGAAAGCCCCTGCTAAACACCAGCAATGACATATGTCCTAAGGTGCCCAAGCCTTATCTCCCACTACATCAGCCATTTGTGAACAGTCAGTAGGCCACCATCCGCATTTGATTTTTGGCCAAATCAGTTGAAATCGGCCGAGATGAGCAAATCACTAAAAATTAGTTTTGGGTTCCAAATCGATTCTACTAGAATTGCAAGTGCTCCAATTGGCCTGAAAATTTATATATGACTCTCTCATTTTCTCTCTCTCTCTCTCTACAAAATTTGACCAAATCAAATGACCAAAAATTCTGATTCGGATCCATCTCGAATTTGTATGAAATTCGGATTGAATTTTGTTTCAAATCGATTTGGTCATCTCTAGCTGATACACATCTAAGGAGCATGGCCAGCTGTATCCTGATTCTAGGCATCGCTGGGCCCCAAAAAAATCAGTCAATGATGGTTTATCTAATTAATAGCCATGGTGGAAAACTCTTTTCAGGGGTTTGCGTCAAAACACTTTATTGTCCGGCCCTCAGTATATTTTCTTAAGGAAGATTTAGAATGTACAGAGAGCATAATTGCAGTGTTAGCAGGATGGAACCTTTCTTCTCTCGGCACACACCCTAGTCTTGGGGCCCCTGCCTGGTGGTGATTGGGGTACCCTTGATGCTTTGTCAGGGTGCAAGACAGGAGCGTGGATGATGGAGTTAGTAACCAGGCCAGTTGATATCAATAAATTCTGTAAGTCCCTCTTTACTTTAGTGCAGAATAGCAATAGTACATCCGAGAGAGAGAGAGAGATCACCTAGTACACAAATGTGTGTTTCTCACTATATATATGCGTTGTCTAACTGGTATTGTTTCTCATTATGGAGAGCCCGCGGTATGCGGAGTACACTGCTACGCAGTATTGTAGGCCTGCGATGCCCCTACTATGCCAAGTACATGTGCACAGCATTGTAGTCCTGGCAATGCACCTGGTACGCTGAGTATGTGTGCACAGTATTGTAGATCCAATAGCCCATCCTTAGTTTCTATGATTCCCAGGCTCAGGGGTACAAAACGAACATACGGTTGGCCAAGCCATTTCAAAGCGTAGAAGAGTGTACAAGCAATGTTCTCTCTCACAACAGCAAAGCCTTTTTCTGCCATAAACGAGCACAATACCTTGCTGGCTTACTCCAATGCACGGCCTTGTAGATTCTGGACCTTCTAATTTATTTCCTTTCTCCCTCTGGAGCACTTTTTTGCACCAATTGTTCCTTAGCTGTATAAGTCTCAGAGCTGAAGATTCTCTGAGCTCAGGCCTAGCTCTGAGGAGAAAGCACACGTAGATCCTCTCTCTTCTTCAGGTAGCACTAGACTCTACTTTAACTGAACTAAGCAGAGGGCGGACCCAGGTCCATCTCATGGCAACCTAAAAGGGTTGAGTCCAGGTGTTAACCCTGACTTATCCTTACAATGCTGTTATATGAACACATCAAATCAGAACATTTCACTTAACTGTTTAACATTATATCAATTGACCATTTGCAGCTACCCTATCCTGGCTGAAAGGATGTCAGATGTTGAGTTGCATTGAAGACTAATAATCTATTGTGTTATAATCTGTTGCTCGGGGAACAATCTGTTATTATTTGTCAGCTCTTTGAACTCACGATATTTACAAAAAAAACACTTGAATAAAGGGCAAAGTCTTCATCTGCTATTCATGGGTGTGACACCATGCCAGCTTGTGTTGAGAAGGATTGTCCAGGTTCACAAAAACATGACTGCATAGTGCTTGGCGCAACCAGGGCGTCGCCATTGCATTTTTGTACCCAAGCTCTGCTCCTCCTTGTGGTCCAGCCCCTCCATCGCTGCTTTTATTGATAGGCCCAGGCAGTGACAAAGCAGCAAAGGGGAGGGGCTGGCCAAAAGAGCTTAGGTGACACCCTTGTTGCACCAAACAACTAATGTTCATTTTAGGAAAAAGTATTATAACTCGGAAACAGAGCCTCAGATCAACAAGCTATGTGTATATGCAAACAGTTGGATAGAGAGGTCGCTGGTGACAGAATTAGTGAATGGGATTGAAGTGCACATGAAATTTGCCGAACCCGCCTTTTCTTGGTGGAATCGGCCCACACTTTAATGTGTATGTAGTGTCCAATCCTTTTGTTCTCCAGGGAGATAAGCTGCCAACTGAGGAGCCAGGCCTAGCATGCATGTATCTGGTGGAGTTTGGACAGATGGTTGCTGGCCAGAAGCCTTTAAAGGTGTCTAGGCTCCCCTACATCACAGAAGCCCAGCTGAAGTCTAACGACAGGCTTGTTGCCCCTTTAAGATGAGAACGGGCAGCTCTAGATCATACAGGCTGTGACTCAGGATCGCTACAAGATTGACGCTCCTTTCACATGCAGTTTTCTCCCTGACTTTATTATTTTGAAATTGCCGACATTTTCTCCCAGGAATATATGATTCTTTGTACCGTAAGATGCCCCTTTCTGCTTGCAAACCCACATAACAGCATACACTTTTGTATTGTATGTGTCTATTACAAGAAGCTGCATGGGGGTATGTATTACCCCGGTTCACAGATCTATAATAACCTGTGCATGTGCATGTTCTGGATGGCAGAAGAGGCTAAGAGAGTTAGGAAAGTGCAGCAAGAAAAATGAGAGAAGTGTCTGGAAATTGCCTAAGTGTAAATCCAATCATATCCGCCATTGTATAATGACAGCGGGAATCAATCAGAGGCCTCACTGCATTACTCAAGGTATCTGCCGCCATGATACGAGAAGCTGGGGGAGTGGGGCAAGAGATGGAGCAACAGCGGGAGTCCTGTAAGGCTTCTCCCTGACTTGTATTGATTGCTGAGCATAAGAAGAACAGCAAAATCAAGTGTGTGCCTTTCTTCTGATTGTTTCAGACAGGTTCTCTATAAAAATAATTGAGATAAAGAAAATTACTTCAACAAATCTACTATCTATCTACCTATTATCTATCTATCTATCTATCTATCTATCTATCGTGATAGGTGGGGCCATTGTGAAATATCTTATCTATGTATCTATATTTCTGTTCATCCTTCTATCCATTTATCTATCTATCTATCTATCTATCTATCTATCTATCTATCTATCTATCTATCCATCCATTTACATTCTATCACATTTCCTCTCCTTTTATGTGGACTCGAAGTCCGGTATATGAGCCTCGAGTATCTTCAAGTTGGTGTCCCTGCTGAATTTTTGAAACATATAGGAGGAAGGGGTCTCATCTTCCAGGATTACACAGACTTGTACCTCTATTTTATGCCGTTCTCTGTATCTGTTGGCAGAGCTTAGTGTGACCAGCCCCCAGACATAACTTTGCTTGGGGCACCAGAAATGCCAAATGACCCCCTTCCCCCCCAGGTCCATTAATCATAGCAAGTCTACAGTTCTGAAATGTGATCTCTTCTTCTCTACTCCCTGTGTGGGGAAACCTATGAGAGATGATGCTCTATGACTTAGTTCAGACTCCTCAGAGCTGCTTGTATCTTACAATGGCTGTGAGCCTGCATTCACTGGATTCCCTTGTACATCTCTATGTAATATTACATTTATTTCTGGGAACATTTAAGTAATGTCTTCTATATGGTATTTATCAGGATCTATAATATTGCTTTTCCCTGTGACCTCAGAGCCTCTTCTGTCAGGGCCACTTACCCGTCACATATGTCAGAGCATCTATAAAGCGGTTCATTTATTCATAATGGAGTTTTAGGCTCCGTGTTATGTTTGCTGGACAAGCCATTATCCAATTATTGCTGAGCCCTTATACAGTATTCTTTTCATGCGACATTTTAAATGACAATGGTGCGTAATATAGAAAAATGATCTCCGGTGATCTCATGACTGGCATTAAAGTTTACTTCCTAGTTGGTTATTTAAAGGGAGTTTAATTTACTGTTATATCAGGCGCTTCATTCTAGAGAAAAACTGTTTTTAATCTATGTGCAAAAGAGCAGTTAAGTGGACCAAAGGCGGGCCCAAACCACTCTGTGCAACCTGGCTCCGCCTGCTTCCTCTGCCACCGAAGGCGGGCCCAAGCCACTCTGTGCAACCTGGCTCCACCTGCTTCCTCTGCCACCGAAGGCGGGCCCAAACCACTCTGTGCAACCTGGCTCCGCCTGCTTCCTCTGCCACCGAAGGCGGGCCCAAACCACTCTGTGCAACCTGGCTCCGCCTGCTTCCTCTGCCACCGAAGGCGGGCCCAAACCACTCTGTGCAACCTGGCTCCGTCTGCTTCCTTTGCCAGCCCCTAACTCTCCTTCTTGATTGACAGGGCCAGACGAGAAGACTATGCAGGATGATCGTAGACATATAGAAGAACATTAGGGCTCCCATCGGCTAATGATTTAATGTGTGTGATGGTGGGTGTGGGGGCGGGTCTCCCAACAAGCCCCCAACATCTACTGGTTTGACATGTTGGATGTCCAATCATTTGTCTCTCAGCACACCTGACCATGAATGTTTACAGAGTAGTTAGGAGTAGAGATGAGTGAACTTTTTGAGATTTGGTGCGTTTTTGGCTTGGAAATTTTTGTCAAAAAGTTTGGTTCTGAATTGATTCTACCTGTATCAAAGTTCTCTTTCTTTTTCTCTCTTTCGCTTGAAATGAATCACAAAAAATCTGGGTTTGTTTGAATCCAAAGTTTTTGGGAAATTCTGTACGAATCAGGTTCGTTCAGAATCGATTTGCTCATCCTTAGTTGGAACAGAGAGCGCCATACATAGGATGAGGGATCAGCAACCTCTGGCACACCAGCTGTTCTGAAACTACAACTCCCAGAATCCTCCTTTCACTTCTATGGAAGTTACAAAAACAGCTCAGTAAGTGTGCATGCTGTGGGTTGTAGTTTCACAGCAGCTGGGTTGCCGAAGGCTGCTGATCCCTACATTAGATGAATGTTGGCCAATCCCGCCAATTATGGCCGGACCAGACGACCACTAATATGTTGCGCCTCGAACCCTGATGGCAGATGTCGGGGCAAAGAAGGAGAACACATGCATGCTTGGCTGAACCATGGCTGCATGTGCAGCGTTGGACTGAAGTCCCTTGGGCCCACCCTCCGTGTATATAGGACTTTAAGAGCCCTGTTTTATTAGGCATCCATTATTGTTAGAGCTTAGGTCCACCAGAGGATCCTCTGGTGGGCCAGTCCTACCCTGTGCATGTGTATGGAGGAGGGTTAAGAGGTTGTCTATAAGGTATAGGGACAGCTTGTCTGTTGCCCTACACTTGTAATCTCGCTATACGGGAAGTATCCTACAAGGTCATCACTATATTATGACCATCCGGTCTTAGTCCTATTATTACGCTGCCCTCAGTGTAGTCCTTCATTGCTAGAGGGTAGAAGACCTCACAGTGGAGGCTTGGTCTTCTCCAAATTCTCACCCTCTACGCCCTTTGTTCTTTTATTACAGATGACAGAGCCAGGCTAACCTAATTTGTGAGAGGTTAGGCTGCGTCCATGCTTTACACGCCTCCTGCTGTCCTTTAAAGAGTTAATTTAATTAAACATTTCATCATTTCGGAAGTCCAGAGAACAGAGCCGTTTTCTTGCCTGAGAACACTTCGCTGAGCTCGCTGGTGAGGCTGCGGAAACAATCGGTAATGGAAGTTGAGAGCGGAAATTAACGGCAGGCAGATTTGTTTTTGCAGTCAGACCTTAATTACGAAGATGATTTTTCAGATTATTTAGATTTTTTTATTTTATTGAAAAGTTGAGATCCCCGAGCCAGTAATTTCCTGCAGCAAAAATTAAGAATTGACTGTGGATTTATGATCCCCTATGCATGCTAATAAAAGGTGCCTGTGCACCTTCAATGGCTGTCGGCCAAGAACTGGTGTGGCCAAAAGCTAACGCTCCCGACTCTCCAATGGCTCAGCCAAGTGTCTGTGTGTTTCCAATGGGGAGAGAGGAGAGAGCTAATGCCAGGCACCTCAGGAGGCGGCTTATATCCCTGGAGAAAAAAAAGATTAAGATTTGAAATTCAATTTCCCCAATTGTTCTCTCCACCGATTCCAGTGCACTTGCAGGAGCAGAATCTAGCAGAATAAAACATCATATTCACTCTACTGATGATAAAGACTCCAAAAAAGGTATGTTTGTCCTGCTCTCCCCAGTAGAAGGACACCCTTTGAAAGGCTGGGTTCACACACTGCAAATGCACCATGGCTGAGGTGTGCCCTTGATGTGGTCAAAACTGCAACGGCGTATAAATTGGTGTGGCAGCATTTTCAATAGCTGTCGGCTAACAGCTAATGCTCCTGACTCTCCCATGGCTCAGCCAAGTGTCTATGTGTTTCCAATGGGGAGACAGGAGAAAGCCGTTGAATTAGGCGTTTAAATTCAATTTGCCCAATCCTTCTCTCCACCAATTCCAGTGCACTTGCAGGAGCAGTATCTAGCAGAATAAAACTTCATATTCATTCTACTCCTGATAATAAAGGCTCTACAAACTGTATGTTTGTCCTGCTCTCCCCAGTGGAAGGACACCCTTTAAAAGACTGGATTCACACACTGCAGATACACTGTGATGTGCCCTTGATATGGCTTAAACTACAGCGGTATGTAAATTGGTGTGGCAGCTCTTTCAATAACTGTTGATCCAAGTCTGGTGTAGCCAACATCTAATGCTCCCGGCTCTCCTATGACTTAGCCGCATGTCTATGTGTTTCCAATGGGGAGGGAAGAGAGAGCCAATGGCGGGCACCTCAGGAGGCGGCTTATCTCCCTGGGAATGTCGGCATGGTTTTGGCCGCATTGAGGGTAAACCACTGTGTATTAGTTGCCATATACAGTACAGACCAAAAGTTTGGACACACCTTCTCATTCAAAGAGTTTTCTTTATTTTCATGACTATGAAAATTGTAGATTCACACTGAAGGCATCAAAACTATGAATTAACACATGTGGAATTATATACATAACAAAAAAGTGTGAAACAACTGAAAATATGTCATATTCTAGGTTCTTCAAAGTAGCCACCTTTTGCTTTGATTACTGCTTTGCACACTCTTGGCATTCTCTTGATGAGCTTTAAGAGGAAGTCACCTGAAATGGTCTTCCAACAGTCTTGAAGGAGTTCCCAGAGATGCTTAGCACTTGTTGGCCCTTTTGTCTTCACTCTGCGGTCCAGCTCACCCCAAACCATCTCGATTGGGTTCAGGTCCGGTAACTGTGGAGGCCAGGTCTTCTGGCGCAGCACCCCATCACTCTCCTTCATGGTCAAATAGCCCTTACACAGCCTGGAGGTGTGTTTGAGGTCATTGTCCTGTTGAAAAATAAATGATGGTCCAACTAAGCACAAACCGGATGGAATAGCATGCCACTGCAAGATACTGTGGTAGCCATGCTGGTTCAGTATGCCTTCAATTTTGAAAAAATCCCCAACAGTGTCACCAGCAAAGCACCCCCACACCATCACACCTCCTCCTCCATGCTTCACGGTGGGAACCAGGCATGTAGAGTCCATCCGTTCACCTTTTCTGCGTCGCACAAAGACACGGTGGTTGGAACCAAAGATCTCAAATTTGGACTCGTCAGACCAAAGCACAGATTTCCACTGGTCTAATGTCCATTCCTTGTGTTCTTTAGCCCAAACAAGTCTCTTCTGCTTGTTGTCTATCCTTAGCAGTGGTTTCCTAGCAGATATTCTACCATGAAGGCCTGATTCACACAGTCTCCTCTTAACAGTTGTTCTAGAGATGTGTCTGCTGCTAGAACTCTGTGTGGCATTGACCTGGTCTCTAATCTGAGCTGCTGTTAACCTGCGATTTCTGAGGCTGGTGACTCGGATGAACTTATCCTCCGCAGCAGAGGTGACTCCTGGTCTTCCTTTCCTGGGGCGGTCCGCATGTGAGCCAGTTTCTTTGTAGCGCTTGATGGTTTTTGTGACTGCACTTGGGGACACTTTCAAAGTTTTCCCAATTTTTCGGACTGACTGACCTTCATTTCTTAAAGTAATGATGGCCACTCGTTTTTCTTTACTTAGCTGCTTTTTTCTTGCCATAATACAAATTCTAACAGTCTATTCAGTAGGACTATCAGCTGTGTATCCACCTGACTTCTCCACAACGCAACTGATGGTCCCAACCCCATTTATAAGGCAAGAAATCCCACTTATTAATCCTGACAGGGCACACCTGTGACGTGAAAACCATTTCAGGTGACTACCTCTTGAAGCTCATCAAGAGAATGCCAAGAGTGTGCAAAGCAGTAATCAAAGCAAAAGGTGGCTACTTTGAAGAACCTAAAATATGACATATTTTCAGTTGTTTCACACTTTTTTGTTATGTATATAATTCTACATGTGTTAATTCATAGTTTTGATGCCTTCAGTGTGA